>NC_142507.1:36095500-36399500 GCF_057876585.1 Rhinolophus sinicus
TAAGTGGTAAACTAAAGGATCTCTAAGGCTTCTTTCATGACTAAAAAGTTCCAATTACAAAGCATGTTCTCTCTCATATTGGATTCACAAGTCTTTTCCGAAAATGGAGTGGCAGAAATAGCCTGATAGTGTAGCTTGAATAAAGTGTCTACTGGATTCCTGTATCTGTATTCTAGACTTCATCCAGGAAAAACGAAAAGGGGACCCCCGCCCCCAAGTAATCATGTGATGAAAAGCAAGAGGGAAGAGGAACAAAGCTTTCTTTGTGAAAGACCAAAAGGGTTGTCACATAGTTTTGACTGAGTCTCTTCATTCATTTTACTGAGCAAACCCAATGTGGCAAAGACACATACGAAGGAAGAGGTCATTGCCACCTACTCAAAGATATTGTTTTGCTTTTTAATTGGAAATGTCAGGAATTCATTTTAAATTACAAGATGGGGCCCCAGGTGTGCTATCTCTATCCAAGAATGCTCAATTTTGGTGTCTGTGAGAACATAGCATTCTGCTTTGATGAGATCTCTGGAATTATAAACTGTTTCTCAGTGTGAAAAGTGCTTCTGTGCAACCCAGTGTGAGAAAAAGCTAAATCTGAAATCTCAAAAAAAAAAAAAAAATCTCAATAGAAAAGTACAGTTTCTCCTGGCACTACTGAAAGCATCCTTTAAAAAATGGGGATCATTGAATTAAAAACACAATACACAATTTACTCAGCATAGAGGTTCTGGTTATATCAACCCAAATCCTGCCTCCCTTAGAAAGGAAATGGCACAAGTTATTTTGGAATACATAGATATGTCAGGACTACATTTGTATTTAACTGCCCTATGCTTTCATAAGCTTTTTATTTCCTGATACTGCTTTGAAAAATGGGGGGAGGGGAAGATTGACTTTAATCCTGGTTTCGGGATTTGGAGAAAGTCAAGTAACCTCTTTTATCCTTATAGTCCAGGTCTGCTACACCTGAGAGGTGTTCAACAAATACTTGCTCAAGGAAAGAAGGAATGAGGAAGGTTGGAGGGAGGAAGTCCTGGGTAGTCCCTAGCATTTAATCAAAATTGTCCCACTCCAAAGAGGCTGCTACAAGTCTTTGCTATCTCTATGTTAATTAACAACTGATTTAATTAGCATTGTGTATCTAAAAAATGATTTTTTTATTGATGAAAGTAGTGACTTTTAATTAGCATGATGAATGCTAAAAATGGACTCTTTATTGGTGAAGTTAAAGACTTTCAAGCTCTGTGGATAGACTAAAATAGTTTGGAGATACTTCCCACCCTTGAATGAACAAGGGTAAGACTTCAGTGAGGCCTGTAACCTATATACCCCAATGGCTTGTTCTTGAGGGACCTAGAGTCCGGCCATTGGTTTAGGAGCGTTTCTGCTTGAAGCATGTCAGCCTGAGGACACAGAATCCCTCGGGGCTTTGCTGAACTTTTCATACAGGGTTTCAAACACTCAAACTACTGAATTTACAGAACAGGGTACATGGACTATTTTGCCAGTTTTAATGAATGGTTATTAAGTAACTACATGCTCAGCAGATCTGAGTCATTACAACCTCATCATCACAAACTTCAAATGGTGTCTAGAAAATAACTGAAGAACTGGGTATGACAAAATTGGCTTGAGTTAGACTACAACACCCTGACTCTGAGGTGCTCAAGTCTAGTGAGCATCACAAAGTATGGAAACATGAATAAAAATAAATACAACATAAAGTTATTTTAAAGCAATAATTTGTGAAAGAAGTGAAGGAATCACAGAAGCTAATTCAGTTACATCATTGGAGGATGGGGGCAAGAGATCTGCTCAGAAAAGTTGAAGCTAGGTCTGGAGGATATAGCAGAATGTCCCAGAAAGTTGGCGGGTTTTTGGAGGGAGGAATGGGAAGAGCATTACAGAGCTTAGAAGCAAGAGAGATAAGAATGTATTCATACAAAAAATTACAAAAGTATTATAGACAAAAATATATATATACACACCACACACACACACACACACACACACACACATACACGCACGTGTTTTCACTCATGCATGTTCTCTCAGACAGAAAGGTCCACAAAAAGAATGTCTAGAGTTTTAAATGCACCTGGTCTGGAGAAAAATCTCTATGATTCTGTTTTTAGAAAAAAAGAAAGGTAATTTTACTGACAGTGATTCTCAAACTGTCATAATATAACTTAAAAAGTAACCAGCCTGCTGAGTGAAAACTGGCATTCTCAGAAATAGTTTAAATAGTACTGAATATAGAACTTCATTTCACATATTTTAAAATATCTTGCATCAGAATGATATTCATTATGATTTTCCAAAATCTGTCAGAAGAATCTTCCAAACTCCAGGCTGAGATCATAATGCTCACATCAGAACTGGCCTTCTCGACCTGTATGGATGGGAATGTTCAGCTGTGAAAACCGAGTCCAAGTTTTATTGGTTACTCCACTGGTCTTAGGAACCAATGAAGCTTTGTTTTTGAGCACAAATTTTAAATTTCCCTTTTTGTGTCTGGTTGTAATTGAGGCTATACATCAACGTGCATGTAAATACCATAAAGAGCACATTGACATATAATCAATATGCGTAACTCTCCCCTGTCTTCTAAGAGTGCCACCACTTAATGCTATGAATCAAATCTGCCTGTGGCCACCAGAGCGTTAGACTTGAAGTTAATAGGTTGAGATCCTAGATCTGTCATTTACCAACTGGAGCGAATTGCTTAAGCTCCCTAGATGTGTTAGCACATATATTATCTGAGAGGGTGAATGTGAACAGAAATGATTAGTATACCTGATGTCCTTTTGCTGTGCACAATCAATAAATATTATCAGCATCTATGCTAGAAGAACTTATTGAGTACTTAACACGTGCTTATGTTTAATTCTTACAAGGTATCATGCTGAGTATCATTCTCTCAATCTTACAGGCAAAAAAACTGAGGCTTGGAGATATAATTTCATGAATATTGTCTTAACTCTCGAAGAGCAGTGAATAGGTCTACTCATTATCTGCGTCCAAGGAACAGCAAATTACACAAATCAATGGGATGATTCTTGACAATACTCAGAGCTTATTGAAATATTTTGAAAAACAGAATTGGGTATGGAGTAATACTCTGTAATAATTAGTTAGGAGACCATTTCATATTGGCTTTTCGAGTTATTTATTTTTATTATTCTCTCTACAGGAAACTCAGAAAAGTATACAATCTTATTTGTTTTTCCAGACCACAGAGTTAGACTGGCAAAGCCATGCTACAAGCAGACATAACCATCTCCAACGATGAGGTGTTTACATAACTCATTAGGTTTTCCTCATATGTATGAAGTTATTTACTGTCTCCAAAGTGCATGGTCATCCATTTGATTCTCAAAACAGCTCAGAAATATAGGAAGAATAAGTCAATATTTTTTTTCAGATAAGGTAACTGGATCAGAGAAGCTACAGGGATAATGAGTAATGGGGGATGGAGGAGGAGGAGGAGACAGAGAAAGGAAAAAGGAGAAAAGGACGGGGAAGAGAAGAGGCAGAGGGAGAGGTGGAGAGAGAGGGAAAAGGAGAGGGAGGAAAAGCTAGTTGGATTTTAGAGCCCAGGCCTTTGCTCTCCCCTTCAGCATCAGGTTCTCCTTATCAGTTTGCAAAGGGGGTGGGATAAACTGAAAAAGAGAGACAAAAAGGAACCCTGGGACAGAGGGAAGGAGGAACAGAAAAAAAGAGGGAGGATATGAATGAATAAACATGAATGAGAATATCTAAGTAAAGAAAGCTCCTAAGAGTGACGAGGGGGAGTTTAAATACATTCATAAACCCTCAGAAAATAGTTCTTAACTTTTTGGGGAACTTGGACATTTCTGACAGTCTGATGAAGCCCTGGAGGCTCTTATTAGAAAGATGATGCATACATACATATGTATATACAGCATTACAGTATGTTCACTGTTCCCCCAAATCAAGGGCTAAGTCCCATTTTAAGAAACACACCTGAGAACTAAAATCCCCTCTCTCTCTGTGCACCGCAGTTTGCAGATCTAGAACCAGAGGGTGGATCCCCATAAATGCAGGTGCCTGAAGCACCATATTGTGTGTGCTACAGAGGTAAGAAACATGCCTTCAGAACAGAAATACCTCTGAGTCCCTTCTGCTGCCACCCACTTTTCCACAACATTTCAAGCTTAACAGGAAAAACACAACTTCCTACACCACACACTGAAGCCATTATCACACTGGAACACAAAGCTTCCATCAAACCAGAAACAATGAAATTGAGGATAAAAGTTTTGAGAAAATGTTGACTCTTCTAATATTGAATCACTGTGACAAAATCTTAAAAGATTCATTAATGTGTTAGGATAATGGTATATAACAAAAAGACTAAATGCACAGGCTTTGTTACTGTGGGACTCCAAATTGGTTATCTAATCTTTCTTACATCCAAGTCTCCTTCATAAGTTTATTGTGAAATTAATTATATTAATGGATTTATAAAAGTTAATACAAGTCTGACATATAATCTCACTAAATATCATATGTCTCATTTACAAAGTGGGCTTAATGAAATGATAGTACTTATGTTTAAAGAAAGTACTACCATGGTGAGCAGTAAATGAACACATTAAATGTACCTAACAGTGTCGGGTGCATAGGAAATATTAGCTAGTGTTAGCCTACTTGAAGAAATGGAAGAGTCCTCAAAGATAGGAGTCATTGACTTGATTCCAAGAACAGAGTTCTGATTTTTACTGTTCCTGCTATTCAGACTCCCCAATTTTTGCAAGTACATTTGGGCATATAACACTTTTATAATGATGATTTATATTATGACCTTTGGTGTGTTTACTTAATTCCCCAAATTAAGCTGTAAACTCCTTAAGATCAGTGAACATGGTTTACTTCTGAAGTTTCCTTTATAAGCTTATATGGTGCTTGCCACACAGGAATTCAGTAAACATTTACTAAATTATTTTATTAATAATGCTAATGATATAGTGATATTTTATGGAGCATCAACTATTGACCAAGGATGACATTTATATATTATATCTAATTGAATATTCAAAATCCTGTGACAGGAAACTGAGGCTTAACAAGCTTAAATAAGCTGTTCAAGGTTACCCAGCAAGTAGAGTTCCCAACTGTTAATATAACAGCAGGATGTACTTTGGATCTGAATCCAAATTTGTTAAACTCCAAGCCTGGGCCCCAAGTCAATACTATATGAAAGTGGTAACATGGAAAAATATATTGCTTTTAATTTTCAGATAAATAAATTTAGCAAGTATAAAAGAAAACCAAAGTTTGTGGTAGTGAGGAGAATTACTTTTCAAAATTAATCTAAATCATTAGAAATGAGTTTCAAAGGTTAAAAATATAAATATTATGAAGAACCTTTATCACTACAGTCCATAAAATATAAGAGATGGAGAAAGAGACTGAAGTATGTATTGAGCAGAATGATTTATGAATCAACCGAATTTGCATATTGTAACAAAAAAGACAAAGGCTTGGGAGTTTCACAGAGTAGGGTTAAAATTCTGGGTAGAACCTTGGGCAAGTTATTTCATCTTTCTAAGTCTCAGTTTTCCCAAATGGTAGGTGACAATAATAAAATTGCTTTCAGAAATAATACAAATATTAGATGTGTATAAGGTACATAACTCAACAAGTGATGGCTGTGCTAAGCCAGTGTTCTCAACAGGAATGGAAAAGCAGAGCTGCCATTAGTGTTCCCAACTTCTCATGTCGGGCGTGCACTATCCAAAGAGCAGAAGGGGAAACAAAGGCCAGAGCATAGCTGCCCTTTGAAACCTACCATTTGCTTCTCTGCAGACTGATGCTCTTGTGCCTGAAGCACTAAAAGTCAACATGTGTAAATCAAGTTGGATCCTCTCTTGATGCCCGCCCATCAGTCATCTCTGGCTCCCTTCAGAGAACAAGTTCTTTGGAAATACTGAGAAGCATGGCACCTGGCACAGTCTCATGGCCATACAAACACCACGTCCACCACTTTTGTTTTCAGTGTTTCTAGTTTACTATCTGATCTTCAGTGTCCTCCAATGTTAAGTAGAGAGAGTATGTCCTGGAAGGGCTGCTCTGAGAAATAGAACTGGCTATGATGATTCGGCGCCCAGCACAGAGTAGGCACTCTGTAATGACTAATTCCCTTTCCCCTCCTCTATTCCCCCTAAGTGGAGAATAATCAAAATCTTCAGGCCAGTATGTTAATGTTTCTAACTGGCACCTGCCACTGTAGATGGATGGTTAAGATCTGAAAAGTGCTGTCTTATTTAAATAAAACACAGCATAGTAATTACCAAGGGACAAGTTACAGACATTATTGATTATGGTTGTAATCAAACCAGTGTCCTGAAAATGACAAGCTTTTTTATTTAAGAAAGAAAGAAAGAAAGAAAGAAAGAAAGAAAGAAAGAAAGAAAGAAAGAAAGAAAGAAAGAAAGAAAGAAAGAAAAGAGAGGGAAAAAACACCCTGAGCTATTTAGTTTCCAGAGAACATGTACCTGGAAGCTCAACATCTGCAGAAAGCAAAAAGGGCCTCAACAAAAGTCCATTTTTTCCCCTTCCAGCTTTTCAAATGGAGGTGAGAGAAACAAATAAACATGAAGCTGGATTTTGGGTTTCTGACACATTTTAGGGAATTACAATTAAAATAAAACAAAACAGTTTCTGGTACAAGGTTCAACATTCTCAAACTCATATGCTGGAGGTGACTTGGAAGCCACAGTACCCACGATAAACAAAGTTACGTTGAAGTTAGCAAGAAGTTCCTTGCTTTGTACCTAGATTTCCATTATGTGTGTTAGGCACTTTTCAGTATTTTGTAAATTATTAAATCATTTCCTCTAAAATCAAAGAAAACACGAATATCCAAACCTAATACATACGACAAATGTTCTTAACATTCAGCCTCTGAAACTAACACTTCCCTGTTCATTTTTTAATTTCCTATTTGTTATCTGTCATCTGTTGAAGGAGGGAGGAAAGGAGGGAGGGAGTGAGGAAGGTAGAGAGGGAGGCAGTACCACAGAGGAAGGGAACCTCCAATAATTTGACAATACTACAGGAACCATAATGTTTTCTGAAGAAATACCACCAATTCTCCTACCAATAACTTTGCACCATATTCACGTATGTAAATTATTATATGACTATTATCCTAATAATTGCATATGTGTGTGTGTGTGTGTGTGTGTGTGTGTGTGTGTCTCACACACACACTGTCTCTATATCCAAAAGGCATTCGCAGGGAGGCTCTAAGAGAAAAGGACTCAAGCTGCCCTGGGAGAGGAGCAACCTTTAAATAAACCTCAGAATTTAAGCACAGCTCCTGCTTTTCAGCAAGCACTACTGCTGGAGCCTCTTATTTTAGGAGTTCTCATATTCTTTTTTAGAGATTTGATCCCTGGTCAGTTTAGCCCCATTGGCACTTTCATCTGAAGAGGAAGGAACAGAAATGGGCACCCCGTGGTAAAACAGGAATAGGCACCCCGAGCAGGAGCCCCTTCCTCACCCCAGCAATTGATCCCCTCTCCCTCTCGCCGACACCGCTGCTGCTAGCTAATCTTTCCGTTGCAATCCAAGAGCAAGGCCACAGAGGAGACATAGTCAAAATTCATACCAATGGCTCAACTCCTCCCCAGCACCCACGACCACCACCACCCCACCATTACCTCCTATAGCCCCCTTCCCACCCATTCCCCGCTCCATCACCCAACACGGCCGCCACCGCAGGAGGTGCGGGGGTGGCCGGGGAGGAGATGGGGGCTTTCTTCGCACCCACCCTGACGCGCCCTGGAAGAATGTCCTCTGGTGAAAGGGTTGTCCGCAACTTGCAGGAACTTAGAAGGCAAAGGCGGCCGCGTTGGGGCCTCAACCCCGAAGGCGAAGGGCGAAAACAGGGAGTGAGAGGCGCGGGCGAGCACCCCAGGGCTTACCACGAGCACGGGGACCCCGGCAGCCAGCGAGTAGAGGAGCACGGGGGGCACGGCGCTGCTGTCCTCCGGGCCCGGGTAGGGCTTGCGGTAGGCGCTGTCGTGGCAGAAGAAGCCCTGCACGTTCACGGTGAACGTGTCCGTGTATTCGAAGTAGTACGCCAGCATCACCGTCCCTGCCATGATCACCATCTGGAAATAGAGCATGCTGCTGGTGAGCGCCGCGGGCAGCGGGGGCATGCACGCCTCCCGGGTCCGCCGAGGCAGCCGCCGGGGGCGCGGCGGCGGGGGCGGCGGGAGGCGGGATGGAGCCGCTGGAGGAAGAGGCGGAGGCAGGTCCGGGTTTCCAGCACCGACAGGCGGCGGCGGAGACGGCTACCCCTGGACGAGCCCCCGTTCCCCTCCCCGCCCCCTGCCCTCCGCAAGCGCCGCCCGCCCGGGCGCGGGGTCGCGCGGGAGGGCGGGGAGTCCCAGGGGACCGGCAGTGGCCTCAGCGCCCAGGCGAAAGAGCATTCGCGATGCTGCAGCGCGGGGTCCAGCCCCCAGGTCCGCCCGGAGGAGGCGGCGTCGGCGGACGGGGCGGCAGCAGCCGGCACAGTGGCACATGTACCCCTCAGAGGGCGGACGCAGTGGAGCTGGAGAAGCTCCTCGCGGGGTAAAAACCAAAAAGGAGGGTGGAGAGGGGAGGCAGCAGAGAAGGAGCTTCTAGAACTCCCTTCTGAGGCAACAGCTGGGAGGTTTAAGAAACCCGCACACCGCCTGGGAAAATGGTGCGTGGACGCGTCTTCGGCTCGCAAACGCCACCAAAGCGCGAAGTGGCAGCGGCCGCGCGGCGAGTTTCAGCCGGCGCTCTCTTGGATTCCTTAACCCCGCGCAGGACACACGCCAAGCGGTGGTTTCCAGGTGCAGTTAGAAAAATAATCTCAGAAGATTTTTAGGTTCGGGGTTCTTTGCCTCCCTTCCAGCTTCCTAGGGCTTTGTATGTAAAAACCCAGAAATCATAGCTGGCTAGCTCGCGAGGCATCGTCTCTTGCACAACGTTCCCTTCTTCGCTCCTGTATTTTCCTCTTGCTCATCTTCTGTCTCCCATTATTAGCTGCTTGTGATATGAGACACTGCAGCTCCCGAGGAACCAGAGGAGGCAGCCACCAGGGGAAAAAAAGACTATTTGCTTCATTTCGCTATTCCACGATTCCCAGGGAACAGCCCGGATTCTTCAGGGGTCAAGTGAAAGGAGAGGGAGAGGACGCGGGCGCACACCGCATGCATACAAACCGCACCCCTGCGTACACGCATGTGCGTGGGCATGAACTAGCTATGGAACTGCAGATATGTACAGATCCCGCTTCGTGATGCCATGTGGGTCCCTGCCGTGCGTGACAAGTTTAAGCAGAAGACTTGGGGGGGGGGGGCAGGGGCTTCCCAGAGCCTGATTCTGCTCACAACCTCCACCCAAGAGAGCGGGTAAAGACGTGTGCATACCAGGCAAGAGGATGAAAATATCCCGAGTCCTGCCCTTCTTAAAATGTAGAATTGCCTTACAGGTTTCTGGAATATTCATTCATTTTAACGTTTTGTAGCTTGATGATTTTTAGAAGTGGGCCTTGATCATCAGGAAAAAGCAACATTGTTAAGCCAAAAAAAAAAAAAAAAGGCCATTTACATTTGGCAAATGATTGGTAGTTTGGGAATGGGATCCTAATGGCAGTGTGAATTTCTTCAATATAGAATACCTTACCCTCCACATTATCATAAACATCATTTAATAATTAATTACGTGATGATTACAGGACAGATGACACCGAACAACATACATAATAAGTGATTTGGGGCAGTGGGAGTAAACTTCTTAAGTGAACAAGAGTGATTTACCACATTATGGTAATATTATATGCTATAACTACTGCAAAGATACATGGTTTAGTGCTCATTCAAAAATCATTCTAAGTCTGTAAGAGTGTTTAAACTACAGTTCTAAATAGGATTTGCCCAAACCTTTCTACTTAATAGAATTTTTAGGACAATGGTGCTCGTTTTTAAAGGTAGTTCTTAAGGATACCTTTGGATTAAGAAGAGTCTAATGTAGGTAATTTATTCAAGGTAATGAAAACATGCTTATTTTCGAAAACAAAATCATAGTAATGCATTGTTAATGGTGCTGAGTGCCTAGTACTGTGCATGTAACAAAGCAGGGTCCTGGTCTGTCCTGTTCATTGCTCTGTCCCCAGTGGGATCACTGTGGGGCACATGGTTGGTATTCAGTAAGGATCTATTGAATAAATTAATGAACTTACTCCTCTAAGAACAACAGGGAAGTGTTTTCACATATAAAATGCATGTCAACAGTTAGGGAACCACAATCTTTATGTCCCGAGATGAACATAGTCGCATACTTACATGGCACATTGACACTGAAGGTGAAAGGTCAATGCAAGAACAGCAACTCGGGTACTGCCTCAGTTCACATCCCAGCTCTGCCACTTACCAGCTCTGCAAGATGCTTGACCTTTCTGTTTTAGTTTCATCACCAGTAAAATTTGCTTACAAAACAAGGTTGCTATGAGGACTGGTCACACTCAATTATGTCTGGCACATATGAATATTTTCTCGTGTTAAAATTTAACTTGTAGACATAAACATATCTAGTCTACCTTAACTCAGGTCATTCTAGCATCCATCATCAGTCACTTCCTTCTCGTTTTATTGCTTACAAAATGATTCTGGATGGATCCATATTTCTGTAGGTGTATACTTTTTTCTATAGATTTATGCACATTCTGTCTACTCTTTCAGATGCTATCCATCACAGGAATAAGATATTATTTTCCTTCAGAATTCTCAATATCCCCATCATTTGTCCATGTTGGATGGTTAAATAGTGAGTCATGATTAACTAATGATCCATTGCTGAAATGGAAACACTGAATCTTAGCTCACATTATAAAGATACATTGAATTAAACTTCCATGAATGTCTGAGCAGATTGGTTATTCATAAAAATGGAGGGAGGTGGATGAAAGAGCAAGAGCTATGAGCCCTTGGGTTAGTTATTTTACCTTTCTGAACCTGAGCTTCTTTGGGGACAAAATGAACTAATTTTTCTTATCGCTGGGCTTATTTTGACAATTAAATGAGAATATGTAAAGTACCTGGCATAAACAAGGTACTTAGTGTACCTTCTTCATTTTCTTATAAATCATTTAAGCTAATTCTTTTCCAAAATACAGATTTTCAACTTCAAAGATTCCTTTGGAATCCTGCCTCAATCTTTAATTTAACTTTCTGTTGCTAGATTATAAAGTCACTACTCATATTTAATCCTCTCAAATCCTGCCTAAATTCTTAATTTAATTTAAGTTTTTCAGTATATGATTGTTCTTCCAAATGCATTATAGCAGTCAGTCTTTCTTGATAAAACACTCTCCTAGTCTTCAAACTCTTTCCACCTCAGCTCCAACCAAGGTAGTAGATAATCTAGGTCAAAAATATGGCATTTGTAACTTTTATTTTCCCACTCCCAGTGATTCATATTATATTTATTTGTGCTTGACTTAACAACCACTCTATCCCACCCTGTTTCTCCACCCGTAAAACATGTACCATGATAAATAGTGAGACAAACCCTGGGGGGAATTATTTATTAATTACAATGTCAACCATCTCCCCCACCCCGATAGTCATATGCTAGTAAGAACCAGTAAGGTGCTAGACCAGGACGGGAAGATCCTTGTCTATATGGTTTATAACTTTTCTTCCACCGACAGAAGACAAGTGTACCAAAAGGGTGGAGGGGGCCTTGACGTGGGTAGATAGTACAAAGACTAACTGAATAGTCCTTGGAGAGCCAAGCATTGGATATTTGTGGATGGCTAGATAAGTGCATGCATTTTTCTTCTTTAACTTTGAAAACCTAAACAGCCTGCTAGAAAGGAACAGGAGATGTACCTGGTTCCTCAAGATTATTACCAATTGAGTTCTATACAACAAATCTATGAATATCAAAAGAGCCAGATTGAAATTTTCTGTTAAGGTCCAAGGATTTCGTTCTCATTAGTTTACAGATAGAACGCTTTTGGCAAATACTGTCTTTCCCCCAAACTAAGACCTAGCCGGACAATCAGCAATAATGCATCTTTTGGAGCAAAAATTAATATAAGACCCAGTCTTATTTTACTGTAATATAATACCCAGTCTTATATAAGACCGTGAATATAATATAATATAATATAATATAATATAATATAATATAATATAATATAATATAATATATAATACTGGGTCTTATATTAAGTTTTGCTCCAAAAGGTGCATTAGAGGTGATTGTAGGGCTAGGTCTTGTTTTCAGGGAAACAGTATGTCTGAGAATTTCCGAGGACCAAAGAAGATACAGAATTGTAAGCATTGGTTTCTATGTGTTTCAGGTAACTCAGAGGTAAATCCAGGCATTTTCCTGAAATTTTCTCATTCCATATGCAAAAACAGAAAAATAATATTATTTTCAATGCATAACTGAGGTGAGGATGAAAGATTCAGAAGGCTTTACATAAGATAAAGTAAGGAAGCCTCTCCAAAAGAACAGAATCCTGTTTTTAAAAACAACAATTTGTATTCATAATCCTAAACCTGAGCTAGAGATGTCTAAGGAGATTCACGAATGTGAAAAGTTACATGACTTTGTACTAATGAGGAACTTTTAAGTATTAACATATAGATTGGTAGAAGATCTCATGGGAATAGATTTGGAAAGAGATTATTATTATTATTATTGGTTTGTTTTGCTTTGTATCCCATATATTAGTGAAATCATTTGGTTCTGGTTCCTTTCCATCTGATTTATTTCACTCAGCATGATACTCATGTACCATCTTTTTAATTCAGTCATCAGTTATTTAGCATTTCCATGTGCTAAATAACATTGTGCTGAGAGAGAATATTATCTCCCTCTCTTCCTATATCCCCCCTTTTTCTCTCCCTTCCTTCCCCAAAACATTTAATGAACTGCAAAGTGAACTCAGGCACTTGCTACACTGTGTTAGGGGCTGAGAAGTTACTGTTCCTCTAGAAGGACAGACATGCAGACAGAACTTACGATGCAGCAGAGCAGGTGCCACAGGAAAGAAATGTACCGCAGTCATTTGGTACATTTGGAGCCTGGGGGATGGTGCCACATAGCAGTAAGACATTGGTAACCAAAAACAAAGGCAGAAAGCAGAGCCCTCATCTCCTCAAGCTATTCTCAGGTGCCTGAAGGCAACTCAGACAGAGCACTGTCTTTGTTTGTCTTGTCCGAAGTTTCTGTGCAGGCCTGACACCCCATCCCATGGTCCTCACCGGGCAGATATATTTGAGCAGGAGTGACCTGACACTAGGCTGAGAACCACGTTTTGTGGATCATCCAAAGGATGCATTGTCCCTGCACTGCACAGAGCTCAGGACTGGCCCAGCACCCTGGGCATCAGCCACACAAGTCAGGGAGAGGGTGAGCTCAGTGAAGGTCCGCTGAGGGGAGCTTTCCTCTTCTCCCAGCAAGCTCACTTCACCTCAGAGCTTGATGCGATACATTTTTTACCTCCTTACCTTCCATAGACTCAGGATCCGTAAAAACTGTATATGCTTCTTTTGGCCCCTTAATGCTAGTGTTACAGGATTCTAGTGTCTGGTGCCTGGAGATCGTGGTCTCACGTACCTGAAGAATGAGAACATGGACTCGGAAGGAGAGGTAGAGGAGCAAAGATTTTTATCAAAGCGAAAGTACAGCTCTCTTATGAGAGAGGGTACCAGAAACTGGGATGCTCGGGATTATTTTTTTTAAAGCCAGGTAACTGCTTATTACTTCAGAATAAGTGAGGGCATCTGGTAATTCGTTCTAATAATTGTTGAACTACACAAGACAATATCTTCACAGATCTTTATTGAATTGGATCTAGAGAATGAAGAAGTGTACGAGTTTACTAACTCCCAGACAATTTGATATAGAGAACACTCCTGAAATTTGAATAAAAAATAAGACATAGGACTAATTAAATCAAAAAATGTTGTGCTTAATTAAACATACTCATGTAAATTCAAAGATACAACGTCCTCAAATGAAAACTAAAGAGAGCTAGGAACCTTTGACTTTTTGTTATTCACATCATAGCATATTGCAACCTCCCAGAATGATCTTCAGTGCTTCCTTTAGAAGGTATTGTTTTCTCATGGAAACAGGAAGAAAAACAGTCAGCATAGTAATTTGTGTGTCTGTCTTTGAGGTTTGGCTGTAATGAGATGTTTATCTCAAAGGCCAGATGCTTCTGACCTGGACAAATGGTCTTATCTTCAGCTGGAACCATACGATATCTTTAAAGTGCCTTACACTGTGACTATATTATAGCTTATTCTATTCTACGTTTTCAATATTTTAAGCTTTCACTTTTAAAACAGTTATCCAAACAAAGCACATATTTTATTAGAGAAGCTAGTTATAGTTCACTAAAGGTATAGGCATGAAATTACTGGACTAAGTAAAGAGCCAAAATTTATAAAATATTAAGGCTGGGAAAGAATAGAATAACTTAACTAAGGTGTCATCAATTGACCATTCCTATGTTAAAATAAAATTTTAAATTATTGAGTTAGCAAAAGTTGATTGGAACACGCTAATAATATTACATTTACTGTTTGACCATGGCAATCAGTTAGCCTCTCGGACTCTCAGTTTACTCATCTGTGCAATTGGGTTAATAAATCTTTACAGAGACATTGAAAAGCTTATATCTATAAAATCCTTCATAAACATTAAAGCATTGGGCAAATCTGCATTAGAAAACATATTATAAGTATAGGAGGGAATACCTAACCTAAGTGGGTCCTGGATTTTTCTCCCCAGCACTGAGTTCCAACTCAACAAAAACTCAGATTAATCGCTGCCTGGTCTGTTTCCATGTCTGTGAATATTGAATTATTTACCATATGTTTCAGTCATTAAAAAAAAAAAAGCAGTGTTTTGGTAAGTATAAATCCATGGATCCATGACATCAAGGGACATTTCAAAATATACACATTTCCTGAGAGTAACTTTATGAACAGTTATTAAGGAAAAGGACATAGGAGTATGTCAGTGAAGTGTGATGGTTAAGCCCAATGACTGCGACCCAACACAACTCAGTCCGTATCATTGCTCTGTAGCTTCATTATTATTGGACCTCGGCCAAGTCACTGTAATTTCTCAGTTCCTACAGAATCCCAAAACGAGGATAATGTTGCCTACTTCACCAAGGCATAGTACAGAGCCTAGGCCACTCACCACAATAAATGATCATCAGTTATTGATAATCTTCACCACACTGGTATAATTAATCCTGCCACTGCTGGCTCAGCAAAACTTCCATTGATGTGTTTGGAAATGTGCCTGCATAAAATCCTGCTGAACATCTTTGTAGCTTCACTTTACTTGAAGGCACCTGCAAGTTGTTTTTTGTGCTGTGAGAAACAAATGCTGTTAACGCTTTGAGAACGTTTCGTTAGCAATGCGATGGAAGGTGGGGAGCAAACTATTCCGATGACAGCTGCAGGTCCTTTGTCAATGGCACAGATTGTGAATACAACTCAGCATTTGTTTGGTTGTCTTTCAGTGTACTAGCTAGTGATTGAAACAAAGATATAGCAGAAACTAGACACTCAAAATGGCTCCCTCTGTTCATAGATGGACTATTATCAATTAGGTTAGAATCACATGATTTTCAAAATGCTATCTTTTGGTAAGGGTACAAAAGCTCTGGCTTGATTTCCTGCCCTAAATTTCATCATACATAAATGGATTATTAAATTACTGGGCTTTTCCTCCTAAGAGTTTACAAGTATAATCAAGGAAAATAATTTTTGGTCAAGTCAAGAAAATAATGTCTTATTGCTGAATTGGAAGATACTAAGTAGTAGAAAACATCATTCTTAAATATAAGTATTTATATATTATGCCACTTCTCTTAAAGGAAGAGAAACATATCACTGCATATTGTTTTGTTAACACATTGCATACGGATCACGAGAATCTTCGTTTTTTTCTGAGCCATGCGTTAAGGACGGATAACGAGAATTCTCGTTTTTACTGTTGACTCTTTTTACTTTGCACATTTTATTGAATTATTTGTGTTTTGTTAATAACAAAGGAAGCTGCTTTCTGCAGTATCACACGAGGAGGGATTACTAACATCATAGATGAGTAAATCCTAAAAAATTCCATAGAAAAATAATACATAACATAGAAGCATTTATGCTTTAAAGAGAAGAGTGCATTTTAAAGTAGTTTCTTTTAAAAACCTGCCAGAACAGAGGGGTATGAGGGATTTAAACCCCGCCCTATGCAACGTGTTAATACTTTGAATTATCACTCTTTGTTATCAAATAGGGTATGATTACTCATATTTTATGTCAACCATATCATTATTATAATTAATGCTTCAATGTGTAATGATGTCTTCAATTTAATATAATCAGTAAGAATAAAATATTTTAGTTTGTTTTCCACTCACTAATGACTTGCTCTAATACTTCTTTTGGCTCCTATAGATCTTCAATAAAAATAGAACATGAATAGCAACATCTTAATTAACTTCATAAAAGTCTCATAAAATAGGGTATCCTGGGGAACTACTGCTTTTATTAATAGAAACCCTCCATGTTTTTTGTCAGAACTCTTAAATTAGTACTCAAAGTGTGCTGAATATACTCCATTTTTCTTTGGGGATCTGACATCAGGTCATTATTTTGAAGCTCAGTCCTTACTGATACAAGAGGTAAGAGATTGATTTTTGTAATTCTTGATGATGTCTTGAGGATGTCTGGACATTTTGTGAAAAAAATGCCTGAAATTTTTTCTTGAAACAGCACTATTGATTGAGTGACTACTATATACCACAAACAGGGGGAGATGTTTTACTCACATATCTCTGACCTTCACAACTATCCCCAGTTTATTGAAGACCTGTAACAGCCTCAGCTGTGGCCTGCCTGTCTTCCAAAAGGTAGCATGTAAAACACTACCACTAAAACCACTCCACTTCATTGAGGTTTCCAGGGTGTGTGGAGTTCAGTTTGAATACATCAGTGTTTTCATCAGGGTACCTGTTTGCAATTCTACAGCAGCATAGCATGGAAATTGCTCTGGAGTGACACAGAGTTTTCATTTCAGAGTTTAGTGGACCTGGAAAGGAGTCTTGAGGGGTAGGTGCCCCCACGTCCCTTTAACTAAGCTACTGAACCAGGAGTGGAAAATTCGGGGAGGATTGGCAGTTAGCGCTTCTATCAGTCTGCCTGTGTACCATAACAAAATATCATAGAATGGGTGGCTTAAACAACAGAAATTTCTGTTTTTATAGATCTGGAGGCTGGACTCTAAGATCAAGGTGCCATCAGGGTTGGTTTCTGGTGACACCTCTCTTTCTGTCTTGTAGACAGTGCCTTCTCACTGTGTCTTCACATGGCCTTTCTCCTGTGTTTGCAGAGAAAGAGAACTCTGGTGTCTGTTCCTCTTCGTCTAAGAACACCAAATCTATCAGATTAGGGCCCCACCCTTATAACCTCATTTCACTTTAGTTATCTCCCTAAAGGCCCTATCTCCAAATATAGTCAGTCATTAGCGGTTAAAGCTTCAACATATGAATGGGGGAGGGGAATGGGGAGATATAATTCAGTCCATAACATCATCCATTGTTCATTATATTGGAATGTTTTATTAGGTTGAACCATTTGAAATTGCCGTTTCTATAAGTGAAAAATAGTTGATTATAGGCAACTTCAAATATATCAACCTATGTGAGGTCAATACAAATATGCTTGGTAGTGAAAATCCAGGTTATTATCTCATAAATTATAACATTAGCAAATAATCAATTGTATTTATTCATTTTTAATGATGTCTGTGCCTCCCAATCTGATAGACTTGCAATTGAACTCTTTAAAGTTAGGTTTGAGACCAAGTGAATTTTTATTACCTCATTGTAAAAGTCAAAAAGCATGAATTAAAACTAAATCAATGACACATAACTTTTAACAATTTACTTGGCAGTACAACTACACTAAAACCCTCCTCAACGAGATTTTTAGACTATAAATGTTGGTATTTGTAGGATACTCTGACTTGGTTTTGCAGCCAGAAGTATAAAATGAATAAAATATGGGGAGTTTGGGCTAAGCATACACATTTTTTATCTTCAGGTCAGAAATTTAATTGCTGCTTCTTGCTCATACTGATAAGGAAGCCAGATGCTATGCTCTAGGAATTGCAACAAATCAATTACTGACAACTAATGGAATCCAGTATCAAGTGAGATAAGGATGCTTAGAAATCAGCTTCATCAGAGGGCCTACAGATGCTGACTGAATCGCCCAAGCCTCCTTTGTATTGCTCCCTTAGCTCCGGCTCGCTATGACAAGGAGCAGCTAAAATACGTATCTATCACATATCATCATCAGATTACATGGACCCCCGGTCCTGCTGGTGCTGCTCAAAACCAATTAACCAACTTTCTGGCCTCTAGGAACTCGTGCCATGAGATAATCTTGTACTAGAAAAGCATGCAAACTAGTGTTTTGTACTTGTTTAGAAACATTTATTAAAAATTTACACTCTGCAAAGATCTGGTGTAGTACAATAGATTACCTTCCATCTGCTAATAAAAAAAATTATATGAAGTCAATATGAGTTTCCACACCTGAAAATCAGGAGGATGAAAATTTCTAAAAATATATACTATGGTACCATAACTTGGTGGGAGATGGAAGGGAAGACAGACATGTTTGACTATTTACTTGGTGCCAGGCACTTTACATGCTTTACTCTTATTTAATTATTTGTAGAACCCTATGAAATAAGTACTATTACCCCCCATGTTGCCAAATCTGAATATCAGAGAAATTTTCTCAGCTGCCCGCAATTGATAGGTAACAGAACTGATGTTTGAATCTAGAATTGGCTGCTTTCCCAATAAATTTCTATTCTTCATACTGACAATTTTTAACATGTACCAATTGTACAACATATTAAAATAAATAAAAATATATACTTGAATAGATAAGCAAGCTGTGATATATTCATAGTAGAGAATACTACTCAATAATAAAAAGGAATAAATTCCGTAACTTGGATGAATCTGAAAGGCATTATGCTGAGTGGAAGAAGCCAGTCTGAAACGCTTACATGCTGTAGGATTCCATTTATATATTTTTCCTGAATTACACATCTCCAGTGATAGAAAACAGATCAGGGGTTGCCAGGGGCTAGGAGTAGGTGTGTACAGTGACAAGGGTGTTCTTTGGGGTAATGGAGCTTTCTGCATCCCAACTGTTGTGGCAATTGTCTGAACTATACATATGTTAACATTCATAGAACTGTACACCAAAACAATAAAGAAAAAATAAAATATTTGAAGGGCGGAAATTGTAGGAAAAAAATCACTATACTAATAAGACTTTAGATGTTTTTGCAATTTTTTTTCCTTGTACATGAAGGGGACAAACTTTGTGAGAGTTTGTCATCAAACTCTCACATGGGAAAGTACAAATTCTGACTTATCTATATTTGAAAGATGATAAAATATTATGCTTAGGAATAAAGGAGACTGATAGGTACCTCTCTTGGAGTTGGTATTTATTTATCTATTTATCCTAAGGAATACTGTGAACATATTAGACAAGAATTCAGTGCATTAAGATGAACATCTCATTCAATAGCTCAGGATAGGGTATACAATAAGGTCCTTTTGCTGGAGCTGCACCCCATTCTAGCTGCTGCAGAAATAGGCAGTCTGTCCCAGTGATTAGGAGAAAGCATACAATTCCTGTGCAGAACTAGAGAACTAGGAAAGAGACATTGGAAAAACACATCTGTGCCAAATGAGCCTAGAAAATGGAGTTTGGAAGAAGGCTGGGACTGGTAGAAGGAGAGTGCCAAAATTTAATCTGGTCCTATCATGTAGTGGGTCACCCTCTGGCCACACCCACTGACCATTGTCCACTTGACCATACCTAAATCTAACAGCTTAGTCAGGATTGGCTTAGGAACGTGCATCATTGAAAGTTAGTGACAGAGGCTGGGGAGGGCAGAACTGCCCCTTTAAGTGGCTCTTCAAAAGCTTCAAAAGGTTATCGAATTTTCCAAAGACTTCAAGCATGTTATTAGATGAGTTAATGTATGTGAAAAAAGTACTATAAATTGTAGGGTACCACAGAAGCGTTAGTTATTATTAACCTTGAAGCTAGGAGACGGACTCAATAGAATATATTAAACTGGAGGATTAACATCTGTAAGGTAGCCAAAATACCAAATGCTCAGTCTCTCAAATTTTTTTAACATGCATTTTAGGTAGACATAATCCATACGTGCCTGCACATTTTGCAAATATTCGTACTGCACATTGATAAACATATAAATGAGCTGAAAATTGTGAATTACTTAGTAAAACCACAGCAGCCCATTTGATGAGATTACCCTTTCAGATAAAAACCATTAAAATGCAAATATTTTAAATAAATTAAATTTGGAGGTCAGATTTTCTGGGGAAGTACAATCTGTTAGCAATATTGCACATCTATAGAATTTCCATCTGAATTGTCCTAATGATGTGCATACTGAGTGCCATGCAAGAAGAATTTCTAAGACTCTGCCCTCCAGCTTTAGCAGTTGTATGGTCTGATAAATAAATCAAAAGGAGATGGAAAAAAAAAAACTTTGCACACACATTACATATATTTGCCAGGAGAGAGATACTATATAATGTGCAATTCAGAGGGGCAATAAAGAAGTATACACTATTTTTAAATGACATAATTCACAAAAATCAAAATATCAAGTATATTTGCAATGTGACACTAATGTCTTCTACCAGGCACAGTGGGTAAAGGCTTGAGTTCTGTTTCACAGAGACTTTTCCTCGGCAGAACTCCTCTTTCCTCAGTGGATTCACAGATAATGGTGAGGACGTCACAGTTGATGCATCTATGGTTCCCAGACCTCTCAAAGGAAAACCCAGATTCAGACTGAGATAGTGAATAGCTATTTGGTATATCATCAGTGCCGGGCTCTGCCCAGTGGTTAGTCTTATCCTTTTGAAGTCCTCCAAGCAGGATTGTTCAAAGCCACTGTCTGAGGTAATCAGGTTCAGAGGAAGACGCCAGGCCCTCAAAACATTGTGGCTTTGTGTGTGTGCATGTTTGTGTGTCTTTTTTATGCACGGCAGGGCATCCCTGACTATTCTGTGACTGTGCTTTACTCTGACAGGGTTCCTACACTTTGCTGCACATTGGCATCACTAGAAAGCATGTACAACTCCTGCTGCCCGTGTAGCACCCCATACCAATTGAATCAGTGTGTCTGGGGGGGTGGCATCCAGGCAGTAGTCATTTTTTAATAATCCCTGGGTGATTCCAATGTGCAGCAAAATGTGGGAACCACTGTGCTATGGCTGATTTGACATAGAGCATGGTACCTGATACATGACTGGCATTCCACTTACGTTTGTAGAATACATGGAAAGATCTAGCCTTAGATCAAGTCTTCTCACTGTTGGAGTTCAATTGCAGCCTTTTTTGCAGTAATTTCCCCAAGACTCCCTCCCTCAGATAACATACAGACAAATGTTAAACCTCATTAGCTACAGATACTCAAATCAAAACAACACCATACTTTAAAAAAATATATTGAATTACAAAAGATATATGCAATGATAACCCATGCTATCAACAATGTGCTGAGCTGAACATCCTCTCACACTATTTGTAATACAGCTTCATTGGAAGGCTATTATGTTACATGGAACAATAATGGCTCCTTGACCCAGTAAGTACAAATTTTTAATTTATACTGAGGAAAATCATTGAAACTTAAGAAATTATGCTTTAACCACAAAGTTTATCACATGAAATGGTAAGATTCAAATATCCAGCAACAGAACCTGGTCAAGTAACTGATAAAACAGCAACTCAATAGTATATCATGCAGCAAATAAAAATATTACCAAATATTTTTTTAAGAACACTGAAAATTTTTTATTTTAATTATAATTAGATTCTTTTATTCTCTTTCTCTTTTTCTCTATCTCTAAAACTTCCTTTAGACAAATATCACATTCATAATGGAAAAACAAAACCGAATGATATCACTGAGAAGGCTATAATCTAGGTCTAAATTGACCCATTAAGCTCAGACAATGGTGCCTAAAATGAGAACTAAATTATGTCCCACAAAAGCAATCCACCTATGCAAGTGCCATTCTTTTTTAGCTCTGTCACAACCATACAAATGCTATCTGAGTTGAGCATGAGTGAGCTCATGCAGTGGTCTGCAGTAGTTAGTAAACATGTCACAGAAAAGGTTGTGTTTGAGTGGAACCTTGAATATGTTTGGACTTTAGTCAGAGGAAAAATGTTGGCAGGATTTTCAAACTCGCCGAGTTTTGAACACAGAAATGGAGACAGGAGTGAAGCTGGGGTGTTTGAAAGGCAGCTAGAAGACAGGTTTAGCCAAAGGAGAGGGCAAGTATTGGAGAGAAATGGGAGATGATTTTGGAAAGGGAGACTGAATCCAGATGGTAACAAGCCTTAGCAAAACAGATCTAACAGTTTGAGTTTCATCCTAAAAATAATAAGGAGTAATGTAAATTACTTGATTAGGAAACAGATAAATTCAAACAGCACTTGTGAGGATTATTTGAACATTGGTTTTTATAATAATTCACAAGGTGGAAGGATGAGAGACACACAAATGATCAACAGGAAAGCAAAGGCAATGATCCAAAAATGCAATAGTGATCTTTTCAAAATTCAGTGCTCATAACATGTTGCCCCATTATTCAAACACTCAGTGACTTTCTTTGACCTCAAAGAAAATACTTCTTAACATGGTATATAAGGCCCTACACGGCACAACCTACCTGCTGCTCCAACTCCCCAACTCTTTACTATTTCCCCCCTAAATATGCACTCACTTCTTGCAACCTCTATTCACCATGCTACCTCTAATCATAAGGCATTTATTTGCTCATAGAGAATGCTGCCTGGAGGGCTCCCTTCTGCCATCTTTCCTAACTACCGCCTGCTCACTTTCTATTTTCATTTGAATGTTACTTCCCAGAGACACCATGTCCCACCTTCCTACTCTTTCTGTTATAGGGTCAGATAGCACCAAGTGCCTTTCAGGCACTGCAATTGTCTATGTTGCAATTATACACTTGTTTGGACTACTATTTAATAACCTTTTGTCCACTCTTCTCAGCCCTATGGAGGCTGATTCAATGTTTTACCTTTCTTTTATATCTTCAGTCTCTCAAAAATTTCCTGGCGCCTGTTATGAACTTAGTAAATAGTTGTTGGATGCATCCATGATAAATAAAGAATAAAATTGGGTGGTAGAGGTACAAATTAAAGAGAAAGAATAAGTAGAAGAGACATTTTGAAAGAAAAACCAATAGGAACAAAGGAGAGTGATAAATAAAAGATGACACAAAAAATTTTTTTCTGGATGATTGGGAGTGGTAGTGCCAATTGACCAGAGGGCAATATGAGGTAGAAGGGGACCGGTAGGTTTAATATTGTAAAATATTAAATCAGAGTCAGAGACACAGATTTAGGATTGATCTACATAAAAATGATGATTAAAACAAGAATGGAGAATATCCTACACTGTGTGTATATACAGCTTCATATTTCCTTATGGAGGGACCTGTATTAGAGTAACACTCATGATGTGTCTTACTCATTTCTACCCAAGCATTAGCAGTGATTTATCTGACTGGGAGTGACAGTGACATTCACTGGGTCACATTTCTCTGCTGGGTAAATCTTAACTATTTAAATGCTGAAAGATCTGGCGATTCGCCTCTCTCTTTGTCTGGGAGACAGTAGTTCAGGGTGGATATATCTGCCATATAGATCTAATTTATTTCCTTGAATAGATTCTTTCGAATTCTGAGCTTGGGATAAGTGGAGAGGCAGAGAATAGTAGCAGCCCTTTTTGACCATGGATTTATGGAAACAGTTAATATCCATTTGCTGATCTCCTATGTCTAGTTTTTCAATTGGTTCAATATTATGCAGTAGAATCAAGTGACATTATATATATTATCCCCTTAGGGCCCCAATATTCTAGAAACGTTTAGAAAATATCTGTAAGGGTGAAGAATAGTAGAGCAGCCAGTGAAACAGAGAAGTCATTGTTGAAAATGTCTGAAGATAGTGAGGATTTCCCAGTATCAAGGAGACCAAGAAGGGAGAGTTCACAAAGGACATGTGAGAGGTAAACAGATCCAATCTGCCAAGCAAATAAAGGGAATTAAGACAGAGTCTGAGCCACTGGATGTGGCGACCTGGTTTCCTGTGCAATTTTGTTCTACATGGAACCATCAAAGAAGAAGCCAGATTTCAGAAGGCAGTAAGAAAACAAGTCCATATTATTTTTTGTAGCAGCTCAAGAACTAGTAATGTGAGAGGAATAGAATAGTGGCTGGAGGAGATCGCAAGGTAAAGCCTATTTTGTTCTGTTTTGTTTTCCCAAGAAAGGGAAGGTCAGTGCGCACATTTGATGATTAAGACTCACAGGAGTGGGAGTGAAGAGCCCAGAACGGGGAGAAGCTGTTCATGGGGGTAAATTTTGAAAGAGACAGAAGAGAGTGAGAAAGTGCGATTGGCAATAGGGTCAGCCTCTGTGGAGCCATCTTACGTAACATTCTCAAGAAGGCCGATGACTCTCATTTTATCTGAAAACAACAACTGCTTCCTCTGTAATTTAACTCCAGTATCAAAGTCTCTCTTTTAGATTATAGAGTACGTGAGAAGTGTACTAAAACAGAATACACTGACCCAGTTGAAAAGTAGAGTTTTGAAAGGATAGATAGATAGATAGATAGATAGATGATATAGATACATATAGATACAGATAGATAGATGGATAGATGGATAGATAGATAGATAGAGATACAAGTCTACCTATCTATCTATCTATCTATCTATCTATCTATCTATCTATCTATCTATCTATCTATCATCTATCTATCTCTATCTATCCATCTATCTATCTATGTATCTATCTATCTATCTATCTATCTATCTATCTATCTATCTATCTATCTATCTATCTCTCTATCTATGAATGAACCTAGGCATCCCAATTTAGAAACCAAAACTCCCATGAGAACAAAGCTTAATCTTGAAGTTGAAAGGCAGACCTTAAGATCCCTGCCTCCAGAAAACATGGATTTCACCTATTTGCCTCTTCTATTCTCCCCTACAATACTTCTCTTCCCTTACCCATTGGGGAAAATAACATGGATACAAAACACTTTTATTTTCTCATTTAGCAGATAAAATTTCTTATGAACATGACTTCTTTTTAATGAATCCTATATCAGAGCAACTAAAGTTGTGCCAAACCCACTGATTGATCCAGTGCCAAGTTCTGAGGATGAACTAAGGCATTGACACATCTGACCACTATAGCCTAAGAAAAAGGCAAAACAGAAAATTAATCCTGTGAGGCTTTTCACGTGGTCTAGCCCTTGCCACTGAAAATCAGTAAAGTGTTATGCACCCACATTTTTCTGAGAAAGACGAAAACATTTTAAAATGTAGAGCAAAACAGTTTTGAATTAAAAACAAAAGGAAAAACAATGTAGTTGATGGCAAAATCAATGACATACAAAATCATTACATTTTAATGATGATTTTCTTCAAGTAACTTGAAGCATAGAAGAATAGTTTGTTAATTATCAATTTTCATTTATTCCCAATTTAAAAATAGGAAAATGAAGGAACAAAGGGAATAAGATAATTCAATGATTTCCCTTGAATCAACAAGTTAGTACCAATTGAAAATGAATTTAACAAAAATTCATGAATAAAATGAGTTATAGAGGGGTGCTAGCAACTTTCAGGATGTGACAATAAAAATAAGAGCTCCAACTTTTGTCTTTTATATGCGAGTCATTATACTATCACCCTATTTTTTTACATTATTATTATGAAACATTTCAAACATTCAGGAAAAAATATATATGTAATTAAAATGTATGGAGTTAAAGGTATTTGATGTATTTCAATCCATTAGGTTGCTATTCTTATTAATATTCCAATTATTCTATTTCTGGCCAGTGGAAGCATCTTTACATTGGTTTCCTGGATCCCTTTGATGTAACTCTCATTATCAGGGTTAGTTCCTTGCTTCTGGTATGAAAACATGTTCCGGGACCATCTCATATGTGTTTGTCCCAGACCTAGAACCAGCTATTTTTCCAAAGTACTGTGTTTCCTTTTAGAGACAAAATCTGATCAATAGGAGTTACTTTGTTGCCATCAGATTAGTCATTGTTTCTAGGCCTTTTCAATGAATAGAGCTTTTTTTTTCTTTCTTTTCTTTTCTTTTCCTTTTTTTTTTTTTTTTAGAGAAAACACATCACAACTTCATACTGATATTCCAATTCAAATTCAGGAATACAGGGTTTGTACTTAACCTCTTCAGTCTTATATGTATACCTCCTTTCTCCCGTGCTGAAAATCTTTCACTTACATAACCTACAGTACCTCACGCTCAACATATTCAGAATTAAAGTCATGATTGCCTACCACCTTCCCCATGCTTGTTTTTCTTTCTCATTCTCTATTCCAGTGAAAAGAAACACTTGCGTCCATCCAGGTTCCAGACTGGAAGCTTGCAAGTTATTTCATTGTTTACTCTCTTTCATGCACACAGTAAATCAGGTCCAAGTGCAATGGATTATACCTGCTCACTCAGAATCCTTTCCTTCCTCCATTCCCTCAGCCACCATCTTAGTTCATGCTTCAACTTTTCTTCTCATTTTATGCAACAAATAGGCCCTACCTCTTGATTGGTATCTCTCTAATCTCCTTTACACATTGCTTTCAGAGTCAATCTCCCAGCATGTGAACAAATTGTGTCATTTTCTTGCTTAAATAAGAAACTTTAATGCCTTCTTCTCTTGGTATACTCTCCATGCCGCTATCATCTTTAAGATTTTAGACTCCTGTATGCTCTACAAGCCCTGATCCTTCTTCTTTCATGTGCCTCTGCTCATTGTACACACTTCCACATATGCTTGGTGAATTATAATCCTTTGGGAGCCTTCTCTGATAACCCCATGGGGATTAGGACCTTTCCTGGGTGTTCACATAGTTTTCTATGTTTGCCTCTTATTCCACTCATCTATTTCTATAATACTTTCTTTTATGGTCTTATTACACTGTGCAGAGTCTGTATAACTAAGAACAAATCTTTGGTGTTAAACACACTTAGGCTGACATTCTAGCTTTGTCTTTTCCTAGCTGTGCGATTTAGGGCAACTTAACCTCTCTGAACCACAGTTTCCTCACCTGTACACTGGACAACCTACCATATATGGGTGTTGTGGGGATTAAATCAGGCAATGCATGTAGAATGTTTGCTATAACTCCTAGCTTATAAGAGCTTTCAATAAATATGAGCTGTTACTACTGTCATCTATATCAATAGAGGATTAATGAAGGTAAAATGAGGACAAGGTCAGCCTCCAAGGGAGGCAATCTTATCACCAGAGGCAGGTACAGATGCAGGAAAAGCAGAACTCAGGGTCTAATGGGGACAGAAACTGCAGGTCAGTGAGTGGCTCCCCTAATTAGACCGGGAGTGACAGCTAAATCAGACCCAAGAGGCAACTCTCAATTGAGGCTATCAGGAGATGACTGAGAAGCTAGGTAAAGAAAAGTAGGACACACAAGGGACAGTTCTCAAAACAGGGCTTTTTACACAACTCTCTGGATTGGGGGATTTGAAGTTACGTGGCTTCTTTAAGAAGCATATTAAAAGTAGGTGCCTGGTGTTATAGGTAGAATTATGTTCCCCCCAAAAGATAAGTTGATGTCCTAATTCCTAGTACCTCAAAATGTGACCTATTTGGAAATAGTGTCTTTACAGAGATAATCTATTTAAGATAAAGTCATTAGAGTGGGTTCTAATCTAGTGTGACTGGTGTCCTTATAAAGAGAGGACATTTGGACACAGAGACAGATGCACAGAGGGAAGACGATGAGAAAACACACAGGGAGAAGACAGCCATGTGACTGGAATGACACATCTGTAAGCCAAAGAATGCCAAAGATTGCCAGCAAACACGAGAAGCTGGAAGAGGCAATGAAGGATTCTCGCTAGAGCCATCAGAAAGAGCATGCCCTTGTCAACACCTGAATTTTAGACTTGTCGCCTCCAAAACTGTGGGACAATAAATTTCTGTTGTTCTAAGCCACCCAGTTTTTGGTGCTTTGTTATAGCAGCCCCTAGGAAAGTAATACACCTGGTGACAAAAAATATTAGCCAATTCTTTCAGACTCTGTAATATGCATTAGATGTTGTGTTAAGCACTTTTCATGTATTTTCACATTCAATCCTCACAGTTCTATGGGGAGGGTACTATTATGTCCGTTTTATAAATGGTAACACTGAGACTTACTGAGATTAAGCAACTGGGATCACACAGCTCGTGGGGCAGAGTCGAAATTTCAACCCATTCTACCTGACCAAGAGCCCCTGCTCTCAATCACTACATACTGCCCCCTGGTGCATACAATAGCACACTGCAGCTTTAGAGTAAATGTGGAACAAAACCTGAGTTCAAGGATATCGTCATCTTAGTAAATTACAGGTGCCACCATTGTGTCTGTATGCCTGCCATCTTCCTGGAACAGTACCAAAGGCAATCCGAATGGTCCCATGGAAAAGAATAGAGTTAGAATTAGATGGTCGGGATTCAAGCCCAAACATTTTGATTAGATAGTTGTTTGACTTTGAGGTAGACATTTGACCTCTCAATTTCTTATCAAAAATATATCCAATGCTCCAGTTCCTCCTTGTATCTCTTTGTAGTCATTCATTTATTTGCTCATGCAACAAATGTATCCTAAGCAATCACTATATGCCAAGGAACAAGATGAGGCCCCGGGATTTCTGAAGGGGAAAGATAGCCCCTGCCTCTCGGAACTTCTACTCCTAATTTCTGTAATTGTAATACATTATTGTGGTTCCTGTATATGTTGGTTATCCTGGGTTAACATTAAGGTTGAATCAGATTTTCCTTCTCACTGTTTCCTCATTAATATGTATAGCAAACAATAGCACTGATTTTGAAAAAGACAGCTCTGGGTTGGAATCTTGGATCCCCACATATTGTTTATGTGACTTTGGTCAGCTTACCTAACCTCTTTTCACTTACATTTTCTCCTTTGTAAAATGGGAATAATAATATTTATATTATCATTTTGTGGATTAAATGTGATAAGGAGTGCAAAACAGACGGTGCAGTGCCTGGCAAATCAAAAGGTTTAGTGTATCTGATATTATTATTAAACATTTTTTGGAACATAATAAATACTCAAGTGGTTAATAAGTTAATGAAATATAATAATATAATGAAAGTATTTATTAATGGTTGGGTTAAAATAAGAGATATGTTCTGCAAAATCTGCATATTCACTTAAACATTGTTAACACTTTTCTAATGGGTAAAATTTGAAAACTATTTGGAATGCTGCTAAATAGTTTTCTGGAAATATTAGTGATAAAAAAGAGATTGTCAATATTTGTTCCACAAGTCAGAAAAGGAAATTAAATATGACTAGCTGGTGCATTCAGAGCTCATTTGTATGCAAAAGGAATTCTGGGTTATCTGACTGGCTGTTTTGCTTGAATCAGCTTCTTAGTTAAAAATTAGTCTGACTCATAATGTTGACAGATTAAAGTAAACAATAACAATAAAAAGTAAAGTTGAATAGATTGTTTGGAAGAGGTATTGCTGCTTACCTTATGTACTTCTATTTTGACTATCTCTGAAAGTATAAAATAAATATACCTGTCAGGAGGCCAGCCTGAATGATACCTCTTCCAGAAACCATTTACGAGTATAACCATTTATAACTCCACTGCCCTAGAATAAGCATCAATCTTTTGCTTTGTTTTTTTTTTTTTTTTTTGTATTCCTTTCACCACAGACCACATTGCAGCAATTAGGTGAGTATGGGTCTGCCTTCTTTTGTTTGACTCTACAGTTTTTGCAGGAGAATAATCTATATAAGTATCTTTGCTTCACATGGCACTTACTGTAGTACTTTGCATGGAAGAACTATGTCACATGAATGGATTAAAGAAAAAAATCAGTGGATGAAAAAATGAATAGCTCCATTTCTGAATCATTACTTTATTTAAGCATTATCAACTTCTTGAGTGTATATTTCCAAATATTGGAGAAATTAGTTAATGTATTGTAGTGAGACAACCTCACCTCAGCCCTGCATGTCACCCTTCACTCATTCATTCAACATTGTTCATTGAGTGCCAATTATATACCAGGTATTGTAGGATGCAATGAAGACCCGTGCTTCACCCACCAATAGTGTTCTTTTCAAAGCAGAAAATCTCTGTTTCACCATCGTCTTTTGGATAATATGGAAAATTGTTAGCATGGTGCACATGTATCTGCTTCTCTCACCTTATGTTTTGTTGTGTGCACCCTTTTCCCCCACAAGTCTATTCCTGAGCCACTTACAACTCCTTGCAACTTCTCACCATCATGATTCTGTGCTTTGGTATATAGTATTCTCTTCGCCCCTACTAATTTCAATTCAGTATTTAAAACTCATCTCAAAGTACCTACTCTTGGCAAACTACATGGGTACACAGTCATTACGACTCCACTTTGTGAAATTTATCTCTTCAGTGTGCATTTTAAATCCTGTATTTATTTCTATTATCACATTTAATGTAATCTATCATAATTTTTGATTTACTAGTGACTTTCTTGGATTATAATTTCTTTGAGTGTCTAGTTTATCTCTATGGTTCTAGTACAAGGAAAATAGGAGGTACTCAATAAATTCTTTATGAATGGGGGAAAAAATCAAGGGACTCTTTAAAACTAGTCATTGATTATAGTTACCAAATTCTCCATTCTAATAATCACATGTTGTATAAAACGTGTTAGTGTTTATAATACCTATTTTTATATAGTGCTTTATTTTTTCCAAAATGCTTTTGAAGTAGTTTAAACTGAAGTTTTACATTTAAAAATAAATTATATACGCATAACTCTTGTTCATTTCAAGGGTGAGGCAATAAGAGCACTTGCGATTTATAATTTTCCTGCTTCCAGGTATCTGATGAGGCTGCACTCTCCATCCCCTTGTGGTCGGTCATGGCAGTGTGATATGCTTTGGCTAATGCAGGGTGAGGGAAACTGAGTGTGCCATGTCCTGGGAAAGACTTTAGGAGACAGTGCTGATTCCCCTTGACATGAACAACATCACCTTGCACCCTGAGTGAAGACAACAAAGAACAGAGCTCACTATTGACCAAAGATTGCAGGAGAACGGAACACAAAAACAAGCAAACAAACAAAATCCAAATCTTTTCTTGCTGAAAGCCACTGAGATGTTTAAGGATTTTTGTTACTGCATGTCTAGTCTACCATGAATAATACTCAGGGTATGCTCACATATGAGAATTTTATAATAGTATGTCCCTACATAGTTTACTCTCATCCCTAGTGATTATTTAATCTATAGAAAGATCAAAGTTCTGAACAGCAATAGAGGAGGATGATCATGCTAGGTTTTCCCTGTGTCTTTAGCAGGAATGCCTAGGGAAAAAAATTTGGACCATCAGCTTCAAAACCATGAATTGTGGCGAGAGAAAAGGAATACTTGAGAGAGTGTGGAGAAGAGGAGAAGTGCATCTGGTTTGGATTACATCTGAAAAGAGTCGGTGCCTAAGTACCAACTGATTCAGGTTGCTGACATTTTTGTCTGTATTTTCAGAAGATAGGCAGAAGAAGCAATAACTGTATCAACATTAATCCAAAAAATGTGATTAATTTTGGAGCAGAGGACACAATATGTATTGAGTAATGACCACACAGTTTTAGTTAGTGTTGTGGGGACCTAAAAGGAGGACTGCACAAGGACTCGTCTCGCCAGGTTCTTCCTTCTCAGTTTGGTCTTTGATCACTAAAGTCAGAATTCACTGAGTCAAGTTCAACATGTATTCAAATTTGTTTCCCCAATGTTTTCATGTAGATGGTGTAAAAGATATTTTCTTGACAATATTAGTTAGCTCAAATGGACTCAAACTATGCATCATAGATGTTCTAAGGAGGAAAAATTTAAGGTAAATTGATTAATTGCTTATGTGTATGTACATATTATAGACTAAAGACACATGCACACAGACACACACAATTAAACTATCCCTATAATAAAAAATATGAAGCTTGTGCTAAGACTAAAGAAAGTGAAACAGAAGAAAATCAAAAACATTTCCAAGATTTCCTATCAAGTTCCAGTCTTGGAAATTTTTAATTCAGAGCTCTTAATAGCTGGTCAAATCTCACACTTTTTAAGATATTACATACCTTACTTTTAACACTTTAACAACACTTGTGTTTTCAACATCTATTAACCTCATATTCTATGCCTTATTTATACTTAAACGAAAACTCTTCTGAGACTTCATGATACATGTTCCTTGCTCTTTATAAAACTCAATATATTCTAATGTGATTTTCTCATATAACTAAAGCATTCATTACAGACAGCCTTTAAATAGCAAGGTCCTGATGAATTTAAATGCTGACAGTTAATCAACTAATTGACAGAGAATCTTGAAGGGCAGAGAAATGGTGAAGGTGTTATGAAGGACTGCCAATGGCAAATCAATCACAAATGCAGATAACATAGCTCTTCTAATGCAAGTCAATGTAATTAGATTTGCCCTTATTTGATTTGCACATAACTTTTCAGAAATTTACCTAATGAATAAAAGACGTATATGCATAAAATTAATTCAAAAGTTTAGCATTTGTATGCTCTGCCTCCCAGTTGCAAATTTCTCAAATTAACTTCTAAATTTGCTAAAACACATTTTTAGTCAAGTGGGAGTAACCTTTCTCACACAAAAGTAGTTGCATAAACATGTTAAACTGTTTATGCATTTCCAAGCTCTGAAAACTCCTTTGCCACACCGGATCATCCAGCCTCCCTGTTGAAGCTTCTTTAATCGACTTTTCCTATTTTTCCCTGTTCTTCAGTTGTACCTGTTCAAGTCCAATCAGAACACATTTACTAACCCTCAAGCCCAATATAGCACGTATTCTTTCAAAACCCATAAATAGAACACAAACCTTGTAGGTACTGAGCTAAGTGTGGGAAATACAGTGCTAACTAAATAATACTTTCCTAATATTATTTAGGTTCCAATCTAAAACCAAATCCAAACTCCCCCCATTGGATAAAAACTCTCCAATTGTTCCCATCACTTAAAAAATATTTTAGGCTGTATTCTCTGGAATCATTATTTCAGTTTTTTTCTTTCTCCTGATTCTTCATAGTCAATCTACTACTGTTACTTCCTTCAGTATTTTTGTAATATTTAATCATTAATTTATGGAAAAAAATGTATTGAGCCCCATCATGTATTAAGCACTATTCTGTTGTGGAAATACAATAATGAAAACAAAATAAAATGAAAAGCTTACCTACTACAAGAGAGCAAATTTATAAAAACTAAGTGGTAAGCAAAGCTATGAAAAAGCAATGCCTGAGGAGGATTAGGAAGTGTCATTGTGGGTGTTCATTTTAGTCAAAGAAGGCCCTCCTTTGTATTTTATATAATGTAAAGTATTCCTGGCCCCGTGCCACCATCCCATGCTTGAATTAGTACAATCTGTAGTCTCTGTCCTCCTGAAGCTTACAGTCAAAGGAGAGATACATACAATTAACAAGTAAACATGCCATTGTGAATGTAAAAAGTACTAAAAAAAAAAAAAATGAATAAACTATTTGACTATGAATACAATGGTAGCAATTATTTCACTTCTGGGTGTTCAGGGAAGAGCCTCTCTGAGGAAGAGTCATTTAAACTGAGACCTGAAAATAAAAAAGCCAGCCCTGCAGAGTCTGGAAAAGAGCATTATGGGCAGATTTAACATAATATTTGAAAATATTTTATCAGCTCTTAACATGTTGGGTACGGTGGGGTTTAAATCCCTCGTGAAGATTCTCATATGCAACGTGTTAAAGAGAAAGTATTGTATCTGTTGTAGGATGCTTAAGTTTGTTATATATCACTTAAATACATTTGTGTCTATGTTATTTAGATCCTGATACTTTGTAATTTGTCAATCTGGAAACTTGTGTATAAAGACCCTGAAATAAAAGGAGTTGAAACAAGTTAGAAGTTTCTTGCTCTCTTTTGTAATAGTCTAAGTCTAAACAATCCAGGGCTAATATGCAGTTTCTTTCATCTTGCTGTTCTGCCATTTCTAGGAGGTTATTCTCATCCACATGGAAGATGGCTTACCACCAAGTTCACATCTCAGCCAGCTGGAAGAGTAAAGGGGGCAAAGGAGTAGACGTGCCTCTTTCTACTAAGGGCATGACCTAGAAGTTACATATACAAATTCTACTCAGATCTTTTGGACCAGTACTTGGCACATGGCCACACTGAGATGCAAGGGAGGCTGGGATAGGAAACGGTTATTTTACATAGCCCTGTGAAAATACTCTCACTACAAAAGAAGATGAGAAATGATGTTTTGTTGGGATGTCGATTAGCAGTCTCTGATATAGCCTGAAAGATGCTTTATCCTTGAAATTATAATCTCCCCAACATATGTATTGCTTTAGTCTCTTTAATTAATTTTGGCTATTGAAAGATGATATTTCCCTTTGATCTAGACATGGATCTTATTCCTAATGAGGTAAATTTTATTTTGTTATATCTGGAGTCATTTCTTCTGTTCAGTTCTTTTCTTTAAGCCCACTCCTTTCTGTAAAATCTGAGCCTTTCGATTTGGATTGCATGCACATAAGTATATAATTACAAAGTACATAATTCCTACTAGTGGAAGGGTTCAGCCTGGATGATTTGTATGGCTGTGAAAGGATCTCTAATTTTTGTTGGAAGCTTGGACTGATGACCTATAATGTAAGATTCTTTTCAACTCTAGGATTCTCTGGTACTATAAAATGATTGTAAAATGTTGAGTTTATTTTCTCTTTTGTGCACTTCATATGGATCTTATGAACTCCATAAAACCTACAGGGTATTCTCAAGGAAGTTAAAGTTCCAATAATGAACCAAGATATAGTTCTATTATCTGTAAGGAAATATTTGGCTACACAGATCTTTCCATCTCGAATTGGTTTCCTCCTGGCTGAAGTTCTTAGGAGTCTCCTGAATCTTCACAAGCAGATTCTCTTGGAATCACTGCCCTTTCTCTTTCCCAAGATGTTGTCTCATGAACGCATGATTAGGTGTCCCTTATTGCTAGGAGCTTTCAATCAGGCATTTATTCATTCATATTTGGTTGTGTCCTTACCTTGTGCCAGACTCTGCATTGTAAAACAAAGATGGAAAAGACCTGGATGTGTCCTCATAAAACTTATAGTCTAAATACCATGATATGGGCATATGATTACAAAGTTTCTCTTGAAAATATTTTAGCTCTGAGTTCATACTTAATACAAATAGCTATGGACTGTGGAAAAAGTTAGTTCTGATAACATTTTAAAAGTTAGATATCAGTGAAGCACAAAAGTATTGTTTATATACTCTTAGACCAGGTTTAATATCAGTTCAGTCTATTAAAGAAGTGGAAATTCCTAAGTGTATCTTGAGCTACTGATTAAACAGCTGAATAAATAATAAATCTGCCTACCAAACTTTGGGTGGAAATAAAAGTGAATAATTAAAAATAAATTTTATATAGATATAAAATTATAGAACCCTAAGGAGGTCCAATAGCTAACTAACATCTATCTAATGAATACGTGTGTCACTAGATTTTTCCCTTCACTGTTTTGGAAAATAATCATGTGGCAATCCCAAAGCACTTCCATAAAATTAGAGGCTAGTTTTCAAACTAAGTGAAAGTGTTTATTCCATAAATCATGTGTTCTTATTTTTACAATATTTAAGCGGCAATTTGCATACTACTTTTTGAGATTTAATGCAAAATAAATTGATTGAGACAAACAATATATTAGGCCTGAAAGAAAAACTTAGCGAAGCTCTCACAGTCCGTGCCCAGTAGGCATGCAACCTAATTAGACTGATAAGCCTAATGCAGTCCTAGGAACTCACACTACATTAACAAGTCAGTTAACCACATTTTAAAACTGGGCTGACAATGTTAAACTCTCATGAGGTTCATTATGCCTTAATGCAAACTGGGCATCTCTAAAATTGTAAATGACTTGAGAAAATAAAGAGTACTGGCAACAACTTTTGTACTATAATCTGAATCCAGATACCTTTTCACCTGCCAAAGGATATATCTCTATTATGCTTGTTTGTATCAACCCCTCTGTCAGCCTCAGTAAAATGTTTTCACAGCCGCTTGTTGATGGTAGTTCTGCTTCATGGGCTGTGATTTAAGATCATCTAATCTACGTACCTCACCATTTTTAAATGGAAAAATCCCAAGGAAAAAGCAAATACATTTTTGGCACAAGCTGCAAATACAGGGTTTGTATCATACCACACACACACACACACACACACACACACACACACACACACGTCTGCCACACCAAACAGGAACCATTAATAGTAAGAGGGTGAGATAGACCAGCTGGCACTGAGTCCTGGGTCAAGAACTGTCTAAACAAGTCTACCTTGGAGAGCACGTAGCAAATATTGCCCATCCTGCCCTCCTCTTAGAGTCTTTAGGCAGAACAAGAGCCTCAGATAAGATTCCTAAGGCACTCTTAACTCCTATGTGCCATGGAAAGGACCTGGAAGACACCACGCCCTCAAAGTGGAGCTTCTGTGGGGATATACAGGTAGATAGGAGTCCAGCTTTTGAACCCGCCAGAGGTTCCACAGAGTTCTGGCGGGGAATGAGTGTACTACAGCCAGCACACTGCAGCCACACCCAACACATCTTAGCACCAATAAGCAGTGAGTGAAGATAAGGCTGAGTCAGGAGAAGAGAATCTCCGGGCCCTGATCAAACCAAAGGAGATGCAACAAATGCCCCAACCGCAAACTTTAGCATAGTATGCCAGCAGATACAAGAACCTTGTGTAGAACTGTCCCTTCCTTCCTCTCAGTCACATGGGTTAGGTAGTCCTCCCCATCTTATAACTGGAGATCATCTTGGGCATAGCAAGGGCAAGGACAGGAAATTTGAAAGATGGAGAATTTACTTGAATATGACTACCATCTAAAGAAAAGGTTTAAATTATTGCATCAATATGTTACTGAATTAAACCAAATTATATTTTCCCTGGTCCCCAGCATTGTTGATAAGGGAGGCAGGAAGATAGTTTTAAAGAAATATTAGATCAGTTATTAGAAATGAGCTACATTTTCTGGGGATATAAATTTAGGACCCATTTATAAACATCTACACTGACTGAGTAGATGTTTACAGTCATCACATCTTTGTTACCAATTGCCACGGTGGGGTTTGTCCATGTTAGGACAGTCAGGAGTCAGACACAACAATCAAACTATCAAGTCTGAGAAGAGGCCAGGAAACCCTACTATGTAAGAAAATTAGAAAGATCTGAATTATATATTAGATATCCAGGTCTATCTGAGGCAGGTTACTGCATCACACACACAAAAAAATTATCAATTAATTATGAGAACAACAATTTCTTTCTGCTTTGTTTACAGATGTATCTCCAGAACCTACAACATAACCTGGTCTATAATAAGGGTTCAATAAGAATTTATTGAATGACTGAATGAAGGATGAAATACGGATATTGAAGTTAGAAACACAAGAGATGAAAATGTCTGAAAATTCATAGCTGTTTTTCTTCTACGTACTTCTATTGGGAGGTCCACCCCTGAGTTTGATTTATAGACTTTTCTTCTGGTCCTAACTGGTGATCTGAAGATTCCATAACAAAACATGGTCATGGCCAAGGCACTGAGTTCACTCTGGGTTGTAAGAATCCACCTCTATTGTCCCACAAGCCCCACTATTTCATATCTCTAGTGTAGACATTTCTACCCTTTAAAAAAATAGAGAGATCTTCTTCCATGTGACACAATCCAGGAGAAAATCTCTTTCTCTGACCTCATTATTTTTACTACTGGTTGAATAACCCAGTGATAGTTTCCAACATAACAGAAAAATGCTGTAGAAAATAACTGAGTGCTCTTGTGAAATTAAAAACAAAATTTTTCAAAAATTATTATACATGTTATCTTAGTATTAATTCTATTTAAAAATACAGGCTTCTATTTTTAAAAATAATTTTAAAAAACCTATGGAGGCACAGAATCATAGAAAAGTTTATAATGACACTGGAAATGCACTTTATTGTCAAGCTAGTTCCAATTAAGTTAGTTAAACTTAATTGAGGAGCCAGTCATGACTAAACCTTGCCCTCAAAAACAATATGTTCCTCCTCACAGACACATAAAACTTGTATGTAGCAGAAAATGTCCCAGAATTTTTAATACATCTTCAAAAGATTAAAAATTGATTTATTTGTTGATCTTTTGGATTATAATGTGACAAATGCACAGAACCATTTGCACAAGGATATTCATCTTAGCACAGATTGTAATAGTTAAATACTGGAATAAACCTAAATGCCAATTAACGGGAATAGGTATATAAATGAAGATATAGCCGTACAATGGACTATTTCGTGGCATTAAACATGTTTATAGTAATTGCCTCTTGGAAGTGGAATAACCAATGATTTTCTTTCTTTTCCCTGTTTAAATATTATATAAAATATTTTTAATGACATTCTTTATATTTATAATAAAAAACAACCCATTTTTTAAAGAAAAAAACCCTTACGGTTTATATATAATAAATGATTGATCACCATTATGATGAAATATAAAAGGGACAGAATCACAAGTTAAATACTAACCAGCACACTCTTCTTCCATGCAGTAAGATAGAGAGAAATACGATGTGAATGACTCAAGTCCTCCTTCCACTCTAATTGTGGGTAGTCACATCCTTGGCTGAGTGTCCTAAATATGGATATTATTAGAAACCATTATTCCCTCTTTCCTCACATCTACAGAAGGGAGGAGATTTTGCAATACTTTTGAGAAAGGAGTAGCAATTACTGATTTTAGAAAATGAGAGCTAACATACGAATTCATTTAGTCTCCACAACTCAGGGACTTTGAGCCTTTGACCACAAGAAACCCTGGAGTGTTTATCCAGCAATGGAGTAAATATTTCCTAATGCACTCTCTAATCCGTTGCTGGCCTTTCTTTATTGGAGGAGGAGCAATTTAACTGACTGGTGCAATGAGAAACTTTGGGCATATTTATTAGAGATAGAGATGTTCTGTTGAAATGTGGACAATGGGTAATCCAGTAATCCATCTTTTTCCTCTCTCTCTCTCTCTCTCTCTCTCTCTCTCTCTCTCTCTCTCTCTCTCTCTCTCTCTGTTTAACCCCAATTTTGTAACCTTAATAAAATAACTTAACCTCATTAATCTCCAACATCATTGTCAGTAACTGAGAAATAAACATGCCTACCTTTGAATCTCTGAGCATAGGATTTGGCACTTCATAAGTATTTAATAAGTGTTAGTTGTTATAACTAATATTATAGTTGTTGCTTTAGAGAAGGAAAGAGAATAAGTAAATAAGATTTTGCAAGCTCAGGTGGGCCTGGTTGAAAAACTAGGGGAACAACAGAGAGAAACAGAACACTGGAGGCAAATGGAAAGCTGCACAGAGATGGCAAAAGCCGTGTTTGGGATGCTATGGAAGGAACGCAGGGATGCGAGTTCCACTGATGAGGAATTGAACAAAGTAGACATGGGGAGGATATATTTATCTTTTCTTAATTGACTAAAGACACAAGCACTGGAAAAACCAATAGTAGCTTCTGCTCAGGAATACATTGAAGGAAAATCCCCAGCTGAGGGAAGTGTGACGACAAGGGAAAGACACAGGACTCCTAGGCTCATGGAATTCAAGAAGACGCCGCAGCAGCAAATGATGCACTACTCAAAATGCCGTTAGGTGTTTCCAAGATTGAACAAATCCAGAAGAAAGGCAGAAGATAACATTGTGGAGAATACAATGCAATGAACTCTGGGGCGTTGGTTCTTTTGAAGTATAAGGCACCTGGCTCTTCAGGGGAAGTGGAGGCTGTATCCCCAGTCACTGGCCTCAATAATGCCAGAACCGTATGGCTCAAAGGAGATATGGAAACGAAAAGATGAGAAATGAACATAAAGTGAAATAAGAGAGCTTGAAATAAGGCCTGGAGGCTGGAGAGGCCATCACAGCGAATGTATAACTTTTGCAAAACGTAGGAATATGTCAAACGTGGGGAACAATGTTACAATTAACTTCTTAGTGGACACATCCTTATAACTGACTTTCAGTTCATGCTTTAAGGACTCAAAATAAACTGGCCTAGTCTGTCAGGCATTCTGGATAGACTGAAATCAAATCGATTTTTTTCTGCTATGGTTCAATGCTGGCAATTGCACTGTGACATTATATTATGTATGGGGATAAGTGCTACGAGAGGACTGAAATTATCTCGTCTCTTTGTATGAGTAAGGGCTGTCACCGAGATCATCTTATGTGTCCTATCAAGTCTTTGGATTCTGTCTGATAATATGCCTCACACGAGTGTGACTTGAAATATGAAGTAATTAAATCTGGAAGTTGCCGGAGGGGTTACACCTATTCCCTAGAAAAAGGCTAATCTGCTTCTGAAAGTGAGTGACATCTTTCTTGCTGAAAATAGAAAGAAAAACATTGAATAGGCAAGATTTGGGACTTTTGAGTTCCCTGAAGTTTAATTAATTTGAATCAGGTTTTCCTTTTGGTCTTTAATTTCTAAGAATGTAATAATAGGAGGAATTTCATGTTATTCAAATGAGGGATATACTACGAAGTTATACTGTATTATTGGAAGTACTTCTGCTTTTGTATGAATTTCTGTATAGTTTCTAATAAGAAATATTTGACAATGTAACTGAGCATAATTTGAGGTTGAAGATTGAATAGGGAATACGTGTTTGACCATGAGTACATGTACCTTTGAGTTACGTCAATTAATGGTTTGTTCTGAACTTTTAAAGAAGTTTCTGGTGCCAAAACTGAACTATTCACTACTGACTCAGATGAGGAGCGGAGGGGCAGTGGCAGGGAGTGAGACGTCTCTGATACTCTCCCAGCCCCTCTTCTGAAGACGTATAGCCACAACCTGGGTTGACCATAGGCTTGGTTGTTGAACACAAACAATTAAATGAACACAAAGTTTGGGAGTGTTTGGGGAAGAAAGTTCATTGCCTGACTTCTGTCTCCCTTTTTCCTTGGAGAGTAGACAGTCTGTACATACTCCACACAAAGGAGCAGAGGTAAAATATCTGATCGGTGAGGTCTAGGAGAGCATAACATCTATTGGTCACATTCACTGGAAGGTAGACTCATGTGTTGGAATGCTGCATTGCTAAGTAATCCCACCTCCCATTCCATCATCCATGTACCCTCAAGCGGTGAGGGCCAGCCACCCTTGCACTCCCACCACCCTTTGTAGTCACCAAACCGAAGGTGCCCTGGTGAGCCCAGCTTGTCCTCTGATCTCTCTAATCTAGGTCTCTGCCTGTGAACAGATGAATATTTTCCTGGGAATCAGTAGCCTCAGTTCAGGAAGGGCAATAGGAAGCATTGTTCTGGCTTCAGATCGAGGCTGGGTTCTCAATCCAGTAATAAAGCTGGCACTTAATTTTGTTTCTTATTTACCCCTTGATTCTATTTCTCAGTTAGCTAGAACCAGGAGACGAGGCTAGTGAGCAAATTAGTAACAAACAGTTATACAACAAATATGTCCATTTTTATTTCTGTAGTGTTAATAGCTACTTCAGGATTCAAAGAACAACTTTCAAAATTAAATGAAAGAGAGAGAAGGACCTAAGAATAAAGAAATTAAGATTATTAAAACAAGACCAAGAACTGGAAAAAGGCAGAAATTTTATAGCAAACCCAACCACATTGACAAATAATTTTTCTCTTTCTGGCTTCAGAAGGAAGAAATAAACATAGTCACTGAATATATATAAAGTGTATAAATGTACATCTATGTAGATGATAGTTGGATTTATGCAAGAAAAATCTCAATTTTAGATAGAATTAAATAATTTTTATTCTATTAAACTTAAATTACCCTGCCTCTGGCCTTGACCTGCTCAATGTAGGAAAATCCAACCTTAACAAAATCCCTTTTCTCCTTACACCACCTCCTTCCCAACTCCATATAACTGGCCACAATAAGTCTGACGTTTCCCAGGAAGTGTTTCACAAACTGTCAGAAAGAATACCTAATTTACAGCATCCATGCTGCTCCATTGGCACCGCACACTCTCTACAGTGCTCCACTAACACAGCAGTTTCCCTATTTCTGGCCTTGCCATCATTCTCAGGAATGTGCAGACTGCTAACCACCACACAGCTACAATGCTTGTGAGAGTCCGTCTTTCCTGCTGCTTTCCCTGGGAACCCAAGGCCTTTGAGTGTCTACTCCCCCTCAGTTATAACAAAGCTGTGTGTGCCCTATGGAGGGGTTTGGAAGTAGTCCTATTTCCATCTGAATATATTTAAGTACATTTTTGTTACAGTGGTGAAAATCTTTGTTGCCTATGCCACAAAGTATTATAGTGTTTATTTAACATCTTTTTAAAAGAAGTCTTCCAGTTTTAATTTATAGATCCTTGAAGCTGAGCCTAGAATGAAATCATGTGTCAGCTAAGACATTGTACTGAGTTCCTCCTCCTCTGATGACTAAAGGCTTTGTTGTTGGATCTAAGCCATTTGCCTATTTTTTTCTGCCTTTGGAATGAACTCTCTATATAGTTCTTAATCTCATGCTTACAATTACACTTTTTTGGAGCCAGCTCACCAATTCATCAGGCATGATTAGATATGCTTGATGTTCAGCGATGGACACAGTTTGTGTTCTTTTCCAGAAAGCTTCTTAGTTACTAAGAAACTCTGGCAGATCTATTCTATCACTTACCCAACCATGCCTGAACCCTGGCAGTGGATATTGAGAAGGTAATAGTTTAATCTGAGATTTCTGCTACACTATTTATAATCATCTACAAACTAAGCGTGTACTCATTAAATGCTAACAATATCACATAAAATGTGTCTTTATAGATACGCATATAAGAGAATTCAATTGGCCTGACTTGAATGAGCCTATTAGTAGGCTGTTATTGCTCTTGATTTTCTGAGTCAATGCCTAGTCCCAAAAGTACAGCTGCAGGTCCAATCCTAAACTACTGTAACCACAACTTTCCGTTGAACTAGTTTGCCTTTTGACATGGTGCTGTGATTAGCAAAGTCCCAGAAACAATCACTTGGACTGGCCACTGTATATAAAGACTGATTCAATTCTTATTAATCTAGGAACAGATTTGTGAAAATGGTTTTGAATCCCTTTGGTTCTTGAAGATCTCATTATTTCAAAGCATTCAAACACAATTGTCATTCCATGAACTTTTACTCTAGGTAAAACGACTCTTTTAAAATTTCTGGGAAATTAAGTTCATGTGTAACATATAATTTCCTATCCAAATGGAATAAGTACCTAAGAGTTAGTTGCTTTGGGATCCTAGACTAGGTGAAAATGGATGGTGGGAGGGGGAAGAGTATTGAAGCAGAAACAAGAGAGGTGGATCCAAAGAGAAAAGAGGGTCATAAAAAGAGTGGAGAATGAAAATTATTCAAATAAAATAACAATTAAAGGTATAAGGGACTTCGAAACCATCTATTGATAAAACTCCTCTTATGAATCCAAAGAATAATGATTAGAGTCTATTGACTAATAATCAATAATAATGATTAGAGTCTGTTACAGACACTGTAAGACAATGTAGAACTGTTCAAAATTAAACATATTTTGTATTTAAATGATAAGAAGGCATATAAAGGCAAAAACTGTAAAAGCAATTCTTCTATTCCATTTGGTAGCATAGACTAACAAAAAATAGTGAGCATATTAATGTCTTTAAGTCCATTAATCACTTTTTCTGCAAGGTCTAATCTACTATTAAAGACATACAGCATATTTTTCATCTTTGCAGTTTTCGTCTCTAGGTCTTCAGTTTGGGTATTTTTTTTAATATTTTCCATTCTCTACTTAACATGTTTAAGCTTTTGTTTATCTTTTTGAACTTACAAAACAGAGTTATATTACTGTTTTGTTCTTGTTCACTAATTCTGTCACCTTTGCAGTTTCTTTGTTGGTTTGTATTAATTTTTATTTTCATCATAGGTCATGTTTCCTCTTTCCTTGAATGCCTGGTAGTCTTTTTGTTTTTGTTTTTTTGTTTTGTTCTATTTTGTTTTGTTTCAGGTGTACAAAACAGCATAGTGATCAGACATTTATATACCTCACAAACTAATAACCCCAATAAGTCTATTACCGATCTGCCACTACACACTTATTACAATATTATTCACTATATTCCCTATGTTGTACTTTATATCCCTGTGACTATTTTTTTAATTATAGTTGACATTCAATATTATTTTATACTAGCTTCAGGTATACAGCATAGTGCTTAGACATTTACAGTCATATAATTTATGAAGTATCCTGCCGATAAGTCTAGTACCCATCTGACACCATGCATAGTTTTTAAAATGTTATTGACTATATTCCCCATACTGTACTTTACATCCCCATTACTATTTTGTAATTACCAATTTGTACTTCTTAATTCCTTCTTCCTTCTCACCCAGTCCCTCAAGCCCCTCCCATCTAGTAACCATCAGTTTGTTCTCTGTATCTATGAGTCTGTTACTGTTTTGTTTATTTATTTTGTTCTTTAGATTCCACACATACATGAGATCGTATGACATTTGTCTATCTCAGTGTGATGTATTTCACTTAGCATAATATCCTCTAGGTCCATCCATGCTGTCACAAATCATACGATTTCATTCTTTTTATGGCAGAGTAATATTCCACTTTATATATGTACCACTTCTTTATCCAATTATCTATTGATGGTCATTTCAGTTGTGTCCATATCTTGGCTATTGCAAATAGTGCTGCAATGAACATAGGAGTGCACATACCTTTTCAAATTAGTGTTTCTGGATTTATTTGAATAAATACCAAGGAATAGAATTGCTGGGTTATAAGGTAGTTCTATTTCTAATTTTTTGAGGAACCTCCATACTGTTTTCCATAGTGGCTTCACCAATTTGCAATTCCACCAAGATTGCACAAGCATTCCCTTTTCTCCACATCCTTACCAACACTTGTTGTTTATTGATTTGTTGAAGATGGACATTCTTTTTTTTCCTCCCCTTTCTTCCACCTGCCCCCCCACACTCCTGTTGTTTCTCAGTCTAGTTGTGTAGGACACAGTTCCCTGGCCTATGCTGGTATTATGAGCCTTGCGCTCCCCTGGGCTGAGGCAGTCGGTCACCAGTCCTCGGTCGGCTGCTCACAGCAGCTCACAGTAGCTCTATTCAGCTGCCGGCCTCTCACACAGGCTGCCGGCCACTGGCCGCTCACGGCTGCACACGGTAGACCACGGCAGCACACAGCAGCACACACTGGCTGCCGGCCACTCACGCTGGCCACCAGCTGCCCATGGCAGCACACAGCAGCCCAGGGCAGCTCACGCCAACCTCCGGCTGCTCACGGCAACCCAGCTCCAGGGAGAGCTGTTGTTCACAATCTTAGCTGTAGAGGGTGCAGCTCACTGGCCCATGTGGGAGTCAAATCAGCAAGCGGGGCGTTAGGAGCATGACACTCCAATCACCTGAGCCACCGGGTTGGCCCGAAGATGGACATTCTGATAGGTGTGATGTGATAGCTCACTATGGTTTTTGTTTGCATTTCTCTGATGATTAGTGACACTGAGCATCTTTTTATATGTATATTGACCATCTGTATATCCGATTTGGAGAAACGTCTATTCAGGTTCCCTGCCCATTTCTCAATTGAACTGTTTTTTTGGTGTTAAGTTGTATGAGTTTTTGTTTTGTTTTGTTTTGTTTTGTTTTGTTTTGTTTTGTTTTTGATGTAGATATTAACCCCAGGTCAGGTGTATCATTGTTGAATATCTTCTCCCATTCAGTAGGCTGTCTTGTTTTGTTGGTGGTTTCCTATGCTATGCAAAAACTTTTCAGTTTGATGTAGTCCCATTTGTTTATTTTTTCTTTTGTTTTCTTTCTCCAGGGAGATAAATCAGTAAAGATACTGTGTTTCCCCAAAAATAAAACCGGGTTTTATATTAAATTTTGTTCCAAAAGACGCATTAGGGCTTATGTTCAGGGGATGTCATCCTGAAAAATCATGCCAGGGCTTATTTTCTGGCTAGGTCTTATTTTTGAGGAAGCACAATATTACCACTAAGGGTAATATCTGAGAGTTTACTGCTTATGTTTTCTTCTAGACATTTTATGGTTTGGGGGTCTTACATTTAAGTCTTTAATCCATTTTGAGTTTATTCTTGTATATGGAGTAAGAAGGTGGTCCAGTTTCATTTTTTTGTATGTATCTGTCTAGTTTTCCCTGCACCATTTATTGAATAGACTGTTTTACCCCAGTGTATATTCTTGCTTCCTTTATCATAGATTAAATGACCATGTAGGCATGGATTTATTTCTAGGCTTTCTATTCTGTTCCATTGACCTATGTGTCTGTTTTTATGCCAATACCATGCTGTTTTCATTACTATGGCCTTGTATTAGTTTGGTGCAAAAGTAATTGCGGTTTGAAAGGTTAAAAATAATTGCAAAAACCGCAATTACTTTTGCACCAAGCCAATAGTAGCGTTTGATATTAGGTTCCGTGGTGATACCTTGAGCTTTCTTCTTCTTTCTCAAGATTGCTGTAGCTATTCAGGGTCTTTTATGGTTCTATATAAATTTTAGAATTATTTGTTCTAGTTCTGTGAAAAATGACATTGGCATTTTGATAGGGATTGCGTTGAATCTATATATTGCTTTGGGTAGTATGGACATTTTAATGATATTAATTCTTTTTATCCATGAGCATGGCATATGCTTCCATATATTTGTATGTTCTTTAATTTCGCTCTTCAATGTACTATAATTTTCTGAGTACAGGTCTTTTACTTCCTTGGTTGAATTTATTCCTACGTACCGTGGGTTTTTTTTTCTATGAGATCATAAATGGGATTGTTTTCTTAATTTCTCCTTCTGATAGTTCATTATTGGTGCATAAAAATGCAACTGATTTCTGAGTAGTAATTTGTGTCCTGCTACTTTACTCATTTTACTTATCAGTTATAGTGTGTGTGTTTTTGGTGGAATCGCTGGTATTCTCTATATATAGTATCATGTCATCTGCAAATAGTGACAGTTTTACTTCTTTCTTTCTAATTTGGGTGTCATTTCTTTTTCTGGTCTGACTGCTGTGGTTAGGAATTCTAATACTGTGTAGAACTGAAGTAATGAAAGTGGGAATCCTTGTCTTGTTCCTGATCTTAAGCTTTTAGCTTTTCCCCATTGAGTATGATGTTAGCTGTGGGTTTATCATATATGGCCTTTATTATGTTGAGATATGTTCCCTCTATGCCCACTTTCCTGAAGAGTTTTTATGATAAATGATGCTGGATTTTGTCAAATGCTTTTTCTGCATCTATTAATATAATCATGTCATTTTTATTTTTCATTTTGTTTATGTGGTGTATCACATTAATTGATTTGCAAACATTGAACCAAACTTGCAGCCCAGGAATGAATCCCACTTGATTGTGGTATGTGATCTTTTAAATGTATTGTTAAATTAGGTTTGCTAATATTTTGTTGAGGATATTTGCATCTATGTTCATCTGGGATATTAGCCCATAGTTTTCTTTTCTTTTTCTTTTTTTTTTTTTTTGTAATGTCTTTGATTTTGGAATCAGAGTAATGGTGGCCTCATAGAATGAGTTTGAGAGCCTTCCCTCCTCTTGAATTTTTGAATTTTTAGAATGGTTTGAAAAGACTAGGTGTTAATTCTTTTTTGAATGTTCAGTAAAATTCACCTGTGAAGCCATCTGATCCAGGATTTTTGTTTGTTGGGAGCTTGTTGATTACTGACTTGATTTCATTGTTAGTAATCAGTCAGTTCAGATTTTCTGTTTCTTCTTGATTCAGCCTTGGGAAATTGTATGCTTCTAGAAATTTATCCATTTCTTTCAGACTGTCCTATTTGTTGGTGTAAAATTGTTCATAGTATTTTCTTTTTTCTTTTTTCTTTTTTTTTTTTGTATTTCTGTGGTGTTGGTTGTCTCATCGCCTCTTTAATTTCTGATTTTATTTATTTGGGTCCCCTCTCTTTTTTTCTTGATGAATCTGGTTAAAGGTTTATTAATTTTGTTTTTCTTTGCAAAGAACCAGCTCTTGCTTTCAGTGATTATTTATTTATTTATTTATTTATTTATTTATTTATTTATTTATTTATAGCCTCTATTTCATTTATTTCTGCTCTGATCTTTTCCTTCTACTCAATTTGTGCTTTGTTTGCTGTTCTTTTTCCAGTTCCCTTAGATATTAAGTTAGATTGTTTATTTGAGTTTTTTCTTGTTTCTTCAGGTAGGACTGCATTGCTGTGAATTTCCTTCTTAGGACTGCTTTCACAATGTCCCATAGATTTTTAGATTGTAGTGTTTTCATTTTCCTTGGTCTTGAGGTATTTTTTGATATCTTCTTTGATCTAATTGTTAACCTGTTCATTGTTTAGTAGCATACTACTTACTCTCCATGTGTTTCTGTGTTTTTCAAGGTATTTTTTGTAATTGATTTCTAGTTTCATACCATTGTTGTCAGAGAAGATGATTGACATGATTTAAATCTTAAATTTATTCAGACTTGTTTTGTGACCTAACATGTGGTCTATCTTGGTAAATGTTCCATGTGCACTTAAAAAGAATGTATGTTTTGCTGCTTTGAGGTGAATTGTTCTAAAAAATATAAATTAAATCCATCTGGTCTAGTGTGTCATTTAAGACCACTGTTTCCTTGTTGATGTTTGGTCTGGAAGATCTGTCCATTGGTGTCAATGAAGTGCTAAAGTCCCCTACTATGATTGTGTTACTGTTGCCCTCTCCCTTTATGTTGGTCAATACTTGTTTTATATATTTAGGTGCTCCTGTGTTGGTGCATAGAGGTTTACTAGGATTATGTCCTCTTGTTGGATTGATCCCTTTATCATTACGTAATGACCTTTCTTGCCTCTTATTATAATCTTCATTTTAAAGTCTATTTTGTCGGATGTAAGTAAACCTATCACAGCTTTTTTTTTCATTTCCATTTGCATGAAATATCTTTCTCCATCCCTTTACTTTCAGTCTATGTGTGTCTTTTGATCTGAGGTGGGTCTCTTGTAGGTAGCATATGTATGGATCTTGTTTTCTTATCCATTTAGCTACTCTAGGTCTCTTGATTGGAGCATTTAACCCATTTACATTTAAAGTGATTATCGATACATAGTTATTGCTATTTTATTATTTATATTTTTCATCTTCTTTTGTTTGATTTGTTTTGCCCCTTCTTCTTTTTAAAGAAGTCCCTTTAACATTTCTTGTAATCCTGGCTTTGTGGCAATGAATTCCTTTAGCTTTTTCTTGTTTGGGAAGGTATTTATCGTTCCTTCAATTTTAAATGATCGCCTTGCTGGTTAGAATAGTCTCAGTGGCAGGCCCTTGTTTTTCATCATTTTGAATATTTACTGCCACTCCCATCCGGTCTGTCTGTAAAGTTTCTGTTGAGAAATCAGCAGACTGTCTTATGGGAGCTCCCTTGTAAGTCATTAGCTGCTTTTTTCTTGCTGCTTTTAAAATTCTCTGTCTTTAACATTTTCCATTTTAATTATAATGTGCCTTGGCATGGGCCTGTTTGGGTTCATCTTGTTTGGGACTCTCTGTACTTCCTGGGCTTGTATATCTGTTTCCTTCACCAGGTTAGGGAAGTTTGTAGTCATTATTTCTTCAAATATGTTCTCGATCCTTGTGCCCTCTCTTCTTCTTCTGATACTCCTATGATGCGAATATTGTTACACTTGATGTTGTCCCACAGGTCCCTTTAATTATCTATGTTTTTTCTATTCTTTTTGTTGTTCTGATTGGGTGTATTCTGCTACCTTGCTTTATAAATCACTGATTCAAACTTCTACTAATCTGCTGATTCCTTCTAGTATAGTCTTCATTCCAATTATTGTATTCTTTATTTCTGACTGGTTCTTTTTTTATGGTTTGTATGTCCTTCTTTATGTTTACTATCTCTTTGTTGAAGTTCTGACTAAATTCCTTAAGCATTCTTATAATCAGTGTTTTAAATTCTGTCCCATATAGGCTGGTTGCCCCCATTTTATTTAGTTATTTTTCTGGAGGTTTCTCCTCTTCTTTTATTTGGGATATGTTTCTTTGTTTCCTCATTCTGATTACCTCTCTGTGTTTGCTTCTGTGTATTAGGTAGGTCTCCTATGTCTCAGTCTTTGCCAGGTGGCCTTATATAGTAAGTGTCCTTTGTGGTCCAGTGGCGCAATCTCTTTGATCACCTGTGTGTGTGTTCCAGGAATGTCCCTTGTGTGTGTTGTATGTATTGTCCTGTTGTGATTGAGCTTCGATTGCTTTTGACATGCCAGTGGGTGGGAATGTCTCTCAGGCCTACTGGCTGTGAGAATTGGTTACACCCATAGCATCTGAATGGGAGCTGACCCCTCAGAAGGAGATTTGCCTCAGTGGTCTCTAGTGCCTGTTGAGACTGCCCTTTGGGTGTGCTGCTTGTGGAGCTAACCAGATAGTACTCTGCTGTGGTCTGAGGCCAGTCTCTGGGTATGTAGTTTCTGGTGCCTCTTGGGAGGGTTTCCCATGCAGTCCTTGTTTGTGACAGGCTCAGGTCTACCTGGTTGGAGCTAGAAAGCCATATGAAGTTGGTTGCTGCCTGTGCTGGACCTTGAGGTGTCTGTGAGTGGCCTCACTGTGAACCTAGGCCAGCTGCCACCAGTATTGGGACTGGGGCAGCTTAGGAAAAGGCTCAGGGCCCCCTTTGGCCTGTTGCCACCTCCTGGCTATAAAGCTTGATTCCTGAAAGAACCCCCTTAGGTGCACAGACCAGGCTGGTCGACCTGGTGTTGATAGTGCCCCGGGCCATGCCACCCAAGTTGGGTGGGGCAGGATCTCAGGGAGTCACGGGTGTGGCTAGTGGTTTTCAGAAAGTTAACGCAGACTCAGTTCTTGCACCAGTGCTGAGCCTGTGGTCATACCACAAAATGCCCTGAGAACACTGTGATGAGCCATCTTTTGCCTCGGGCCTGCAAAACTCTGAGGTCTAACAAGAAAGGCTGCCGTGCCAGCTGAGGCTGACCAACAGCCACCAAAAGTTCTCCAAGCCATTGTGGACTGTCCACTGATGTAAAAGTCTTCCCCAGCTCGTGGCGTAGGGCTGGCTGCTCAGGAGCTGAGAGTGCCCTAGGCGATGCTGCACCAACTGGGTGGGGTGAGGTCCAAGGGAGTGACCAAAGTGGTGTGTACACAGATTTTACCACAGCAATGTGGTCTCAGATTTGGCCCTCTGGGAAAGGGTTCAACACAGGAAGATGGCATCCTCCTATATGCTACACGTAAGGTGGGCTCCGTAAAGGGATAATGGAGGCTATCCCTCTAGCCCTCGCCCTGAGCCACATAAATCAGTCTTTCCCTGTATTTCTCTGGCACCTCTCAAATTGCTGCCTCTCCACCCAATCCCAAGGTGAGTGCTTACAAATGAATGAGTCTGTGTGCAAGCCCTTTACAGGGACATCTGGGTTTCTACCCACCTTCCCTCTCACCAGGATACTTGAAGGAATCCTCGCTGATTTGTACTGCCAGATGTTGTGGGAACTCCTCTTTCCGGCACTGGATCCCTGGGCTGGGGAGCCTGGTGTGGGGCTGGAATCTCAGTCTTCAGGGGGGACCTCTGCCACTGAGGTGTTCTTCCTCGTGCTCATCCACTACCTGTAGGTTTGGGGTCAGCCTGTTTCACATCTCTGCCCCTCCTACTAGTCTCCATGTGGCCTCTTCTTTATATCCTTCATTATAGGAGTTCTATTCACTTAGTCTTCAGATGATTCTTGAGTTTAATTGTTCTATAATTTGTTTGTAATTTTAATGTGATCCTGGGAGGTGGCAGGCATAGCATTCACCTAGCATTTACCACCATCTTGGACCTTCTCTCAGAATGCCTAGTAGTTTTTGCTTGGATGACACACATTGTAAATTTTTCTTTGTTGGGTTTTGGAAGTTTTTATATTTTTATAAATATTCTTGAGCTTAGTTCTGTGATGAAATTAAGTTACCTGATAACAGTTTGATCTTTGCTGGGCTTATTTTAAACTTGTTAGCAGGACCAAAGCAGTGTTAAATATAAGGCTAGACTTTTTAACTACTAAAGAAATATGATCCTTATTACCATGCATAATATCCCTGAATTATTAATTTTTGTTTTTGTTGTTGTTTTTAATTTTGACTGGTGAGAACACAAATTACCCTTGACCTCATGTAGTCTCCAGGAATTGTTTCCCCTGTTCCCTTCAATAATTTTTCCCTAGTTTCCTCACATGCATACGTGTATGCTGATCAGTATTCACCTAAGTACCCAAGGAGGACTCTCTGAAGATCTCTCTCTCTCTCTCTCTCTCTCTCTCTCTCTCTCTCTCCAGCTCTTTCTTTACCAATACTCTGTTCCTGGACTCCCAACTTTATCACCTCAACTTAGTAAGAACATTGGACTCTGCTTGGGTTCCTCTTCCATGATCTGTGGCCTATGCCCTAGAATCTCTCTCTGGGACTGGTGGGGGGTCATTGGACTAACTTAATTGTTCTCCAGTCTCATAAGCCAATTTCCTGCACTGCTTAGGGTCTAATATCTGAAAACTGTTGTTTGATGTATTATGTCTACCTTTTAAGTTGCTGAAACAACCTGAAAGTGGCAGTGCAAATATAGTTCTTGTCCTTCCAGCTTGGTCTGATGAAAAACACTATGCAAGCATTTTAAAGGAAATACAGTATTTTTAAGTAAGTAAATACAATATCAAATACTTCTAAAAGGAAAAAATATTTTCCTGGAAAAAAATTGTTACATGGTAAGGAATTTGACATATTTTCCTAATTTTTCAGATTTTAGGTAGAAATTTTAGGGATCTCATTGGATCACTCTTTGAAGTCAGTGCTTAAGTTTTACATAAATTAAATCACAGTATGAGAAGTAAATATTTCTGATATTCAAACATCACCTGAGAGTCAGAATGAAAGTTATATTTATATAAAATTGGCTTTATTACTGAGGAAAGCTCTTCCCTAAATCTCAAAATAATCTATGTATTATTCAAGCTTATTATTTTTAATTAACTAAAATTAGAGTTCCAAATCAGTGACATTAACCAATAACTAGAGAATTATCAGAAGATAATTTGCATATATTGTTTTGGTTAACTATTGTATATCATTAGTATAAAGTATTACCTTATATTCAAACATTTCTTAGAAACTCAGTATTTATTAATTATGCAAAGCATAGATTTTATTAAGTAATCAATATATATTAACTCCTGTATTCCATGCAAAACTACGTTAGGACACTATGTAAGGCATTGCTGGGACACACAATATTGGGGCAGGGGTTACTATCATTTTGATAATAAATATTATTTATAAATTATAGTGTCAATGGGCTTTGACAATTACTATTATTAGAGGCTCAACAATGTTTTCCTTAAAGGTACCTTGGGTTCAGATTTACATAGGGGAGAGGTTGAGAATAAAAGTCTGCTGAGGAAGCAGTAACATATTCAACACAATTGGGCGTGGGTCCTGCAAATGCAGTTCCCTTGATAGTTCTAATTCAGCTTTTAGGCTCCTCTTTCTACTGCTCCTTCTGTTGCTGTGAGTGAAAACAAATCCTTCATCAGATCTGACTTAGTTTCCAGATCTTTAAGTATCAGTCACTCCCTCATATTAAATCTTGTGTCATAGTGAAACAGATGTTCAGAGAAAAGAAATACTTCCTGTGTTCCTACAGAAGCTTCATTAAAAAAAAAATATCATGTGTCATAGTTAAAGCACTTTGATTTTAAGTAACAGGAATTAAATCCTACAAACTGAAACAGAAAGGGAAACTTGATTATTAAATAGATTTTTAAATGTAACCCATATACAGAAAATGCAGCTTGCTTTCACAATGAAATAGAACCAGAAATTGGAAAACTTTTAGGAAACAAGGCAGTACTCAGGCTTTTTCTCTCCTGGCACATCAGATTTCTCTGATTCATTTTGGAAGTAATTGCCCATGATTTCCACAATTTCTGGATATGCTTGTCCTCAATTCAGAAAATTTTCAGAGGCTAACTTCTATTTATTAATATTAATTCAATCCCCCGAAGTAAAAAACTGACTGATTCACCTTGATTTATCAATCACCTAGTCAAAAAAGCAAGATTACAGAAAGACTATATGGCTTCCTAGGCTCAACACTATAGGTCCTGCTAGTTTAAGTGACTTGCCTATGAGGTTGTCTCATATTAAATTGGACAGTCCTTGAATGCAGGAACTGCTCAGTTTGGGATACTCAAAAAGGACTAGAACATGGAACCAGCACAATAGATATTTGTTGAATACATGAAAAACATCAACAATTAATATTATTGACAATCAAATATGTATTATTCATTATGCTAAATATATTATATAAAATTATTTATTCCTCACAACTATTCTGTAAAGCTTTGAGGAACAAATATTTTTATTTCACAGATGTGGAAATTGAGTCTCATAGAGAGGTTAATTTCCTAAGCTTTATGTTTTCTACTAAGAGATGGATTTAAATCCAGGAATCTGACTTCAAAACATGATTCCACTAAACATAGCTTATTCTGCACCAAGTGTCTCCAGGTTTCCCAGGGATTATAAGCATTTCTGTTGAGAATGTCGGCCTCAGTCAAATTACAGCTTTTTTTTTTTCCGCTTAAAATGAACCAAGTGAGAGAAAAAGAGCAAGCATCCATGAGAAAATATACATACAGCTGCTTACATAGGGGGTTTGACAGATTGTCTTTCTTTGGTAAAGTAGATTTTACAAGGTAGACCATTTCTTTCATCAATATGAAGAAAAGCTTTTGGAAGCTGATTTTATAGTTGTTTTTAACTGGCCAGTTCTTATAGAGACTAAGAAGGCCAAATCCTCTAAACATTTCTGCTATTACTATTATTGTGGAAAGTTGGCAGTGTCAACCATTAAGCCATCTTGCGATGAATGTAAGACTCCCAGCAGGGTGTTACTGAGGCAAGACTTGTGATTGGATGGAAGTCCTGTTGTCTGAAGTAGTCTTAGCACAAGACTCCATAGGAATGAAAAAGCAATAAGCCTGCTGGGGAAGATGCTTTGTAGAGTCTGAATGCTACCTGAAAGGAGTGGATGTAAATTGCCAGGTTACCAAAGCAATAGAAATACTGTGATAGAAAGAGCATTGTATACAGCAACAACACTGTTCTTTGTTCCTTTAGAAGTAACTTTTGAAAAATGTATTTCTCAAAAGATAAAAAGAAACATGAGAGGAAGAGGTAAAGAATCAGCAGGATCCACACAAAAAAAAAACTTAGAGAGCCAGCTGAGTTCAAATGTGTCAGATGGAATATGAATTAGATAAATACCCTATTGTTCTATAATAAATTAGAATAGAAACATTCATTATCTACTTTTCATGGTGAATTTTTGAGGCAGTATGCATTCTCCTTACCTAGTAAGCTGTGTAAACATGAGAAAAATATCTCATATGTGTGTGGTACCCAGTCCAAACCATAGGAGTTCCAAATAGAGAAAAATAAAAAAAATCATGAGAAAATCAATAATATTAAGTAATTAAAAAAAAAAAAAAAATCAGAACTGAAGGATACTTGTCTCCAAAGTGGAAGGATTCTAGCCAAGTGCCCAAATCAATAAATAAAAAATGTTCAAACTGAGACATGGTTATTCAATTTTGTAATACAAGTGATAAGTTTCTTAAGACTTGAGACTCAGAATGTAATCTGAGCTGAAGAAAAATTTGCAGGCTACAAGAGAGTGAAATAATCTTTTATAAATTATGAATGAAATCATTTTAAACCTAGAATTCTATATCCAGCCAATTCATTAATCAGATGTCCATGTACAATAAAGACTTTAAGACATATTTCCCATATATCTTGAGGTAGGCAGAATAATGGATCCCCCAAAATGTCCATGTCCTCCTCCCTATAACCTGTGAATATGTTACCTTACATGGTAAAGGGAATTTAAGGTTGTAGATGAAGTAAAACTTACTAATCAGCTAATTTCCCTTAAAATAGAAAATTATCCAGATGGGCCCAATGTAATTACAAAGATCCTTAAAAATGGAAGAGGAAGGCAGAAGAGAAGGTCAGAATAATGCAGTGTGAGGACACAACTTGCATTGCTGGCTTTGAAGATGGAGTGAGTCTACCAACCAAAGAATGCACGCAGCCTCTAGAACAGACAAAGAAAGGGATTCTCACTTAGACAACTTGAAAGGAATTCAGGCCTGTCCACACTGTGATTTTAGCCCAATGTGATCTGAGTCAGTCAGACTTCTCATCTACAGAACTGCAAAAAAATAAATGTGTATCATTTTAAAGCCACTAAATTTGTACTGATTTGCTACAGAAGCAATAGAAAACTAATACATATGTTTTTTAAAGAGAATTGGCTGGAAGATTTTCTCCAGTAAAACAAGAGAATAAACCAAGAACAGGAGACCTGAGATACAGTAAACAGGCAATACAACACAGGAGAAAGGAAAAACAAAAAAGAGAGTTTCCTGGATGGTGGCAAAGGAAACAACACAGCTGTTGTGGGCCAGGTCTAGAGAGCAAATAGACCAGTTTGAAGGAAGAGAACGAAAGGCACTGGAAAGATTCGGAGGGAAAAATGTAACTAATGGATTATCTGATACCCTTTATCATGTAGAAATTGTAGAAAGACATTTTAAACAGAGCTGTTAGATTGTGTGCCAGGAGTTAATCAGAGATGTAAAGAAAACTAAGTAAATAAAATGTTGAAGCCTTTATTAACTCCAAGAAAAGCAAAAAGTTGTCAAAAAAGGAAATGAACCAACAGTATTCTACTTAAATGGAATCTACATAGCCATAATAATAAAACACACTGTATATAGATTTGGACAAAAGCCATGATATGTCCATTATAGGACAATGGAGGGAGGGAAAAGAGCAGGAAATATAAAAAGCCATCATGTTCATTCTCTTAAAAGGAAGTAAATAGATTATATTTAAAATTTATGAATCAAGACATAGCAGTATTCACATATTATCTGGAGAAACAGATTAAAAAATTACTTCACACAGAATTACTAAACTGCAACTTTCTATTATAACTTTTAACACTTTTTAACATTTTAAACTAGGTGCATATATTTACAGACAAAAATTAAAATTAATTTTAAAAAGAAAATTTATGGTACGTTATATATTCAACTAATAATGGTATTATCTGCAAGTGGCAACATTATAAGCCATCAACCAACCCCATCCTCTTTCTTTTTCCCGTTGCACTTATTCACAATTGATAGTCTAAATATTCTCACTTATGTGATACCCATGAGGTAATACCCATGAGGGAAGAGACATTATCTATTTTCATTACCTCTGTACTCCCAGAGCCTAAAACAATGCCTGTTACATAGAAGGCCTTCAGTAAACAAATGGATAAGTGAAATTTTAAACACTTTGTGTAATACCTATTTTTTAAACTTAATGAGCATTCCTTATTTTAAAATTAGAAAAAAATGAAAGTCATTTCCATTTTAAAGAAAAATTGAAAATGCTGTCTAGGAAGAAAATACAGGAGTGAAGGGATGGTCGTGCAGGGAGAGAGGTAGTTTTGTTTTGTTGCTTTGAGAAATATCAAACTAGCCAAACCAAAGTGCATGGAGCATGAAAACCCACTCAGATCTCACCTTTTCAGGGGTGGAACTATCCAAAGGAGTGTCCAGGAAACCAGACATAGTCTGACCTATGCAATTAAGTAGAGGGTAGATGGAGTTGATGAAACAGTGGGGAAAGAAGGGACATGCTTGGGTTTTCTTCTGTAACTGTGCAATGTTAAGTAAATTAATGGTTGCTATCCAGAATGTTTTTAAATCTAGTTTCTAGTTTACTGAGGTACAAGTTAATATCACCTAAAGTAAACTGATAGACTGGCAATCTCTGTTTATATATTAACATCAATTAAAATAGTATTTAAAGTTAATTTAAAACACCTGGTCACCACTCATGCCTTCCCCTCTTCAGTCTCAACTCTTTCCTCTCTGCTTAACTGTCTGTTTTCCTGGATTTACTCTACAGATAATTTAACAAGTGTCCCCAACTCACCCTAAGGCGTTTTTTCAATTGTTAGAATCCTTCTAAAGAACATCCATTGCTCCCCAAACACCAGAATTGTTTCAGTTTAAAGAACAATGTGGTATGGCATTAGAGAGTGTCATTTATTCCTGCTGTGCTCCAGTTTTCTTGCTCTATCTAATCTTGAGAACTTTAAATAGTGAAAAACTCATATCCGTACCTCCCATTGCCAGCCCTATTTAGCTACCTAGGCGCTTTTACTTGTTTTACTGGTAGTCTGATTGAATTCTCAAATTTTTCCTACTACCATCTGTGATATTTCTTTCCCAAATTATGAAAGAAAAAATGGTAGAAATAGCATGTTGTATGTCTTTCACCCAGCTATAAAGAAAGCATTGTCTCTAGTCCATCATTTGTCAGTTTATTATCTTCATGTAAATATTGCTTGTGCTAAGGCTAAAATTCTTTGCCATAAATAGCATACATAGTTCATTTTAGATGACTTTTGTGTTTTCACTAGATTTTTTTCCTTCAAAATCTAGTTTCTTAAAGGGGCTTTACCTTTGTCATTCTAAAGTTTTAAAGCTATTTCTATGATCAAAAAGTTTGAAAGATTGAAAGCCCATTTGCCAGGTTATTTCATCATCTTCCCGCCCCTAATGTCTTGATGCCCTTGTGTTGTGTGAGGTGGCCTGCAGGGTGTCTGGTCTGGCTCCGCACATAAGAACGCAGGATATGGCTAGGCCACAAAGGAACACCCACGGAGCCATAGGTAGGAGAGTCATACCACTACAGTTTCACTTCAGGCTGGATCCTCACGACCTGCAACCAGCTGTCCACTTTTCTGCCAACCGACTGACTCAGTGACTAGTGCAGCCACAGCAGCTATATCAGGGACCAATTGGCTAACTGGTAACAGCTGACGGCCAACCAGCCACAGCCGATGGCCATCCACCACCTGAGCCAGCACCCCTCCACGTGAGGCTGAGAGCCTGGAAACGGTCCTCGAGACTCTGTCCCCACACCTTGCCTCCCATGACATTTGATTGTCCTGAATCATTTCTAGAAGCATACTAGGGAACTACATTGCAGCAGGAAAAAAGGAGGTTGACTTTGAGAAAGCAATTGCAATGTCTGAGCGCTAAGCTATAATCTCATTAAAGCCATCATTGTAAAAAGCGATTACCAATTTCTGGCTTGATTAAAATATTAATTTTATTCATTATAACATGGAAATTATATGCATATGCTAAAGATGAGGTCACTGTAAAATGTATTTGTGATAGTTGTAACATCGTGTATATACTTGATAAAAAAGTAAAGAGAACAGTAAATAGGGCTGGTCAAACAGGTTTTGACTGACTGCCCCTTTATCATTGTTGTTGATGAGGTGTGGGTGTGTTGTTTTTGCACACACAATTTGAAAAAGCCAATAATAGTTCATCCAGATGCCTATTAAATCACCCACGAACTCTTTCCTGGGAGCACAAAATTGGCTTAAGTGATATGAAAATCTCGGAACTGTACCCTCCTTGAGTGACATGAGTCTGAAAGAAGAGCATATGAGAGCTCAGAAATGTTGTCCAATGGATGGAAAAGGAGAGGAAAGCAAAATGAGGTGGAGGGAACCAAAATAGGTGAGTGATGGTGATCTAGGAAGACAGGCAGAAGATCCTATGTTACATGACATTCGGCTCAGGGCTCGCTGGCTAATTTAGGGTCAGGTATAGCTATATTAATTAATCAAGTAAAGTCAACACTGTGGAGTTCCAGAACAAGGCTTAGAGGTTGTGGGGAAAGGGGCAGATGTTAGAAAATGGAGGCATCAGTGGGGTAATAAAACTATAACCTCTGGATCCAGAAGGGCATTTGCACATGACACAAATATGGCACCCATGTTCATAATCACTGTGATCATGAAACTTTTCAGATGAAAATAAGCCCATGGCATCACAAATTTCTATAGCTAAAGATTCAGTGTATACAGAGGAGGATCCATAAAGTAATTTTTGAAGAGATGGCATATTTCTTTCAAATAATACATATGTGTATTCTAAAGAAGAATTTCCAGAATTTTCTTACCTCTATAAAGAAGAAGCAGGGGAAAATTGTGTGGCTCCTAAATACTTGTCTTTGACGATTGGGAAACATGTTTTCCTGTTGGAATAGAGAGAAAGAATACGATATTTTAAAATCAGCTTGTACATGGCTACATGCTCTATGGAAGCTTCATCTATTCTCATTGCAAGACTAACTTTGTCTTTAACAGGAACTGACATCTTGCATCCTGAGTTATGGTTTGAAATGTCAGAAACATCAACACCTAGCATTCACAAGGATCCTTCTTTTTAAAATGCTACCTCTGGCTTGAGAGATCGTCAAACATTGCCACTTCCACCCCGGTGCAGACATCAGGTAGCCAATATCTGACTGTATCTCTCAGAAAGATAGGTATTATGACTGTGGAAATAGTGTGTTGGGGTTCATTGGGCACCACAGCCACGCCTCCCCATGAAGCTCTGTGCCTGCCCCACCCCCAATCCTATTATAATACTGAACATTTCCTTAGATTACCTCTTGTCAATAAGCTGACAAGGTAGCTCTGACCCCGGAAGACGATAAAAGACGCAGAGGTCTTGAACTCCATTCTGCAGCAGTTCAAATTCCAAGGACATTTCACATTATCCCCACCATCTCGTATGGAAAATCTACCAAATAAAATGTTCTTGATGTGTAATCTGATCAGTTAGGCATGACTCAAAACAGTGGAAATGTCTATGCAGTATCAATTAATATATTTTGGTTATAATCCTTATGAAAAGAAACAATAGTCTGAACTCCTTCAGGTAGTCAAGGAGGCAAAATCTTACAGAATCAAGACTTTACAGACTCTAATGTTTATTTAATTACACTGGTGGAATTACCAGCAGAAAATGATATGCAAAAATACATGTACATAAGCAACTCATCCAAGGCAGAAGAAATATTTAAATTGCCTTGTTCCTCTGTAGACGAAGCTAAAGTGGTGGTGAAGTGTGAGATTTTCCCCCCCTCTGTTGCAGTATCATGACCAGGCCCAAATGTTGATGGGTCTCATATTCTAAGTTCAATTGCTGTTAGCAGTTGGGGTCTGCCTCCTTACTGAGGGAACCAAACCAGCCCAGCCACTCCTATTCTCTCTCTATAGTTAAGTCGTTTTCAGTAGAAAGACTCATTTCAGGATATATTTGGAAACTGTATATAGGAATTGAGCGATCCTAATGAGGGGAACCCTTCATTAGCATTTAAGCACAAGGACTAGGGATGCTACATGTTCTGCAGCGCACATGACAGTTCTACACACAAGGAAGAACTGTTCTTGCATAATGCTCCACTTTCTAAAGTCCCATTGGCTTACACCCATTTTAAATATGTCAGTTGTAGTTTAGTTGTGATGATTCAAAAAAAAAAGTCATGAAGTTATGCAAAAATCCTGGTAATTTAAGAAAAGATTCTTATGCATAGGGAAGCTTAAATGGAATAAAGACATTGTTTCATAATTATAAAGATTTTACTTACATGGAGCATTATGTTCATCAAAGATGGTTTCCTACTACACACTCTTTAAAAGGTTTTAATTATATGGGTTAAGGTAGTGGAGATTCATGACCTGCAGTGATCTTATTGAATTTCAGTAATAAAGTTCATTTTAAAGATCTCATTTTACTTCTATCTACCTATCATCTATCATCTACCTATCTATCTATCTATCTATCTATCTATCTATCTATCTATCTATCATCTATCAATCATCCATCTATCTTAATTTTTGAGCATAATGATAAGAAATCTGTGTGATGACAATTGTATTCAAATTATTTATTTATATTTGGGGTGCTGTGGGGACAGAGCCCCAGAGAGCAATTTCCAGGTTCTCGGCCTCACGTGAAAAGGTGCTGGCTCGAGTAGTAGATGGCCGTCAGCTATGGCTAGTTGGCCATCAGCTGTAACCCTTGAGCCATTGGCCACTAATATAACTGCCGCAGCTACGTTGGGGAGTGGAGTCAAGGGGAGTCGATGAGAGTCGGTTGGCTGGCAGAAAAGCAGACAGCAGGTCGCGTGTCGTGTGAATCCAGCCTCCAGTGAGAATGCAGTAGTATGACTCCCCTACCTATGGCTCCATGGGTGTTCCTTTTTGGCCTCACCATATCCTGTGTTCTTGTGTGGGGAGCGGGAGCTGAGACCCTGCAGGCCGCCTGCATGACAGGTGCACACATGTTTAATTTTACCCTGACACCCTCAACACAATCTTGCAAAGAAATGGACTGGGCAGCAAAGGGAGGTGTCATTTTCCCATGCGTGGAACTCATACAAGAGAAGGTAGCCAGGCTTCAGTCTTTCTTGCCAGCACCACCTGCAAGAAAGTCACCTTGTCAGGCTAGGAAATCTCAACAGCAAGAGAGTGCAGGGAGGAACAACTTTGAGGGGCGGGGGGACTGAGGGCATACGGAAGTGTGAGAGTGAAATTTGGGGAATCGATAATCCAGTTAGACTTAGCTAGCTTGCAATTTGATCCACCCTGACAGTCAGCTGTTTTGTTTCTTTCCTTAATACTAAGGTCTGGCTGCCTACCACCTGAAAAAGTTAAAAAATCAAGAGACAAGATTGTTAGAAAGAAAAGCAGGTTTATTCAGAATGCTGGCCTTCTGGGAGGATGGCAGACTCCTGTCCGAAGGCCGCCCCCAACCCCTGCCAGGTTCTTAGAACAGGCAGAAGGTTTCATTGGTACATAAGAAGAACAAAGGAAAGGTGGAGTCTGTCAGGCAAGTCCAGGGCTGACCTTGCTTCCTGGGGTCTGTTCTAACATACGAAGTCTGACAATTAAGTTTGTGAACTTGTTTCAATGATGTTGCTAAACTTTTTTGATATCAGAGGGATTATTCATTATGAATTTGTACCAACTGGACAAACAGTTAATCAAGTTTACTATTTGGAAGTGCTGAAAAGGCTGTGTGTAAAAGTTAGACGAACTGAACTTTTCTCCAACGATTCATGGCTCTTGCATCACGACAGTGCACCAGCTCACATGGCACTGTGTGTGAGGGAGTTTTTAGCCAGTCAACAAATAACTGTATTGGAACACCCTCCCTACTCACCTTATCTGGCCCCCAATGACTTCTTTCTTTACCCAAAGATAAAGGAAATATTGAAAGGACGACATTTTGATGACATTTAGGACATCATGGGTAATACAACGACAGCTCTGATGGTCATTGCAGAAAAACAGTTCCAAAATTGCTTTGAAGCGTGGACTAGGTGCTGGCATTGGTGCTGTCATGTAGGGTCTCAACTCCCACTCCCCGCACAAGAATGCTGGATATGGTGAGGCCAAAAAGGAACACCAACGGAGCCATGGATAGGGGGTTCAGACCACCATATTCTTGATTGCGGCTGGTCGAGACACTAAAGCAAACATCTGCCAATACCTGAACTAGGTCTTCCAGCACCCCAGTCTTGCTGGCAGCCGGGCGAGATACAGGAAGTAGGATCCACATGAGCCGCAATCCACCATCCACGCTGGCTAACCCCACTTGCTAGCTGCAATTCGCTGTCCACTTCTCTGCCAACCAACCAACCCTAGTGTAGCCACGGCACTGGCTAATGGCTAACCGGTAACAGCTGATGGCCACCCAGCCACAGCAGATGGCCATCTGTTTACAGCTGATAGCCACCGAATAACTGAGCCAGCACCTTTCTACCTGAGGCCGAGAGCCTGGAAACTGCTCTCTGGGAATCTGTCCCCACAGGCGCATAGCTTCCCAAGGGGAATACTTTGAAGATGACCATAGTGATATTCAGCAATGAGGTATGTAGCACTTTTTTTAAGGATGAGTTCATCGAACTTAATTGTCCGACCTTGTAATGTTATCTCTGGACTCCACTCAAACTTGGCTACTGAGGCCTGGGGCTTTATGCGTCACCAGTAAGAACTGCAAGGGAGTTGCAAATTGGATTCAGGTATGGGGTGCCTGAGGATTAAGAAATTGCTCTTTTTAGGTTAGGATTCTGTTGATTAAATTGATGAACGAGGTATGTGTAACCTTGAGAAAGAGAACAAAGCAGAGTTCTTAAGTCAGTCAGTGAGGGGAGAAATAAAGAGAAAACAGCTGAATATCAGGGTGGATCTAACTGCAAACTAAGTCTAATTACAGATGTCTAGATAGCGAGCTATGTGGTGAGTCAAGCTGCAAAAGAGCTAAGTCTCCCGAATTTCACCCCTACACCGTCAGTGATTAACTTAAGAACTCCATTTTGTGCCCTTTTTCAAGGCTACACATACCTCGGTTAATCTATTTAACGAGCAGAATCCTAACCTGCAAAGGGCAATTTCTTAACCCTCAGGCACCCAGACACCTGAATCCAATTTGCAATTCCCGTACAGTTTTTATCCGTGACGCATAAAACCCCAGGCCTCAGTGGCCAGTGGGAGTCCAGAGATAACATTATCATAAAACCGAACAGATCCCAGGAAGCAATGTCAGCCCTTGGACCTGCCTGACGGACTTCCCCTTTCCTTTGTTCTTTTTGTGTACCTACCTATAAAACCTTCTGACCAGTCTAGGAACGGGGAGATGGCCTTTGGACAGGAGTCTGCCATCCTCCCAGAATTCTGGCATTCTGAATAAACCTCCTTTTCTTTCCACCAACCTTGTCTCTCGATTTTTAACTTTTTCAAGTGGCAGGCAGCCAGACCTTAGCACGGTATCAGGAGAGGGGAAAGTGGTTCTGATCTTTCCTGCATAGAACCTGAAGAAGACCTGGGATTAAAATCAAAACTGACTATAAATTAGTTCTGCTACAAAAGTCTAATCCTAACTGACAATGATGAAAAACAAATTAAGTGAAATCCCCCAAATTTAAGATGATAATGAGAGAGAGGGAAAGAGAGAGAGAGAGAGCAAGCTGATGGCTGGTGACTGAGACTCTTGTGTCAGGTGTGGGCCACCCAGCCCTTAGATGCCTGCATACTGCAAGCATTATCAACCATGCAGGGTTAGCCCACATTATTCGCCCTCCCCACTCTAAATAAAACATAATGTACTCTTTTGTGAAATTTAGTAAGCACAGTGAATGAGTGATGAAAAAGTAAATGTGATCTTTATTTATTAAACTAGAAGAGAAATAAACTATCTGGGACTACCTGGTATGTGAGTAGCAGTTTTGTGGTAAGAAAAGATTATTAGATTGGGGGGGGGGGGGGGGGACGTGTTTTAAGAACTATTACTAGCTGTATAAACTTGGAAATTTTTCTACATTTCTATAAAATAGATTGAAAGTTGAAAAAAATATACAAATGTAAGTTGTTTTGAAAGTTATTTTTCCCATTCAGGGGAAATTTTTAAAATTTTCACATGGAAACTACACAGAAAATTCTATGTAATTTGAATACAGCTTAAATGTGGCAAATTTAAATTCTACAGTGATTTTTTTTTTCCTTGGGAGTGCAAATGGAATGCTAATTATGCTAATATTAGTCTCAGAAAAACATAATTAGAAATGTAAATCTGTTGCATTTTTGTATCCCTCAAGCCAAATAACACATTTGTTAGAAATGATTTAAGGACAATCAGAAATTTGGCTTAACTTTGCTACATCTATTTATCATTAATACAAAACATTGAGAATGGACTGGAAATTATTACTACTTTTGTAGTATTAGTGTGTTTTTATTATTGTATATGTGAATATCAGCAGAAATTTTTATATAATTTTTAAGGCAAAATTAATGTAATTTCATTGCACCAATGCTATTCTATTATTGCCAGAGATCCCCACAATATTTTTCTACATTTTATTACCATTCATATATTTTAATACCCTATTCTGTATTAATTGATTTACATTAATTTTCCCATTGTGCCTCAAGCAGTGCATAAATATGAACTCACTCTCTACAAGAAAATAACTGCATTGACTATTCATTGCAGGTTTTATTGAAGAATTTCACAAAAAGATATTAAAATCTTTCATAACACCAATAGCCTTGTGTGCCCTAGAGCACTGTCGTATGGGCTGTGTCTAATTTCAGAGTATTTGATTAGGTTATCTTTTCACCAACTCACAGTAATTTTACTTAATGCATGCTGCCTTTTCTTGAAGAGAGAGGAAGAAGAAAAAATAACTTATGAATACTGTCGTGGGGGAGACCCTGCTCGCTGCGCCATTTGTCGTGCGGGAGACCCTGCGGGGTCTCTGGTCCCGCTCCCCACATAACGCAGGATACGGTGAGGCCAAAAAGGAACACCCACGGAGCCATAGGTAGGGGAGTCATACCACTATATTCTCTCTGGCGGCACTATACTCTCACTGGAGGCTGGATCCACACTGTCCGCAAACCGCCATCCACGCTTGCCAGCCCAGCCGCCATCTTCTTGCTAGCCCCCATTCTTCTCTGCTAGTGTAGCCACAGCAGTTATATTAGTGGCCAATGGCTCACTGGTTACAGCTGACGGCCAACTAGCCACAGCTGATGGCCATGCAATCACAGTTGGCCATTTACTACCTGAGCCAGCACCTGTCTATGTGAGGCCGAGAGCCTGGAAACTACTTTCTGGGGCTCTGCCCCCACAAATACAAAGAGTTTCCTCTTTGTCAGGCTCTAATCTTGATTTTTAAATAATGAAGTCCATGACATTTTAAAAGAATGTGCTAGCTTTCTAGCAAGTGAGGGAGTAGCATGTAAAATGTTACGGGTTCTATCTCCCACAGCGAGTCCTTGAATATGTGTTTAAATTGACTATCTCAGGAAAAAAGACAATTTCCTTGTTACTCCATCAACTTTGAAAACAGAAGTGCATTATTTAGGATACTTTTCCGATACTGTAGTGGAGGACTAAACTCACAGTAGCTTAAACAAAAGAGAAGTTTATCCCACGTAAGTAATAGTCCAGATATACACAGTGTGGGGCTGATGAGGCAGCTGCCTGCCCGGTGTTGAAGATCCAGCTTTCTTCTCTTATGTTGCTGCGTCTTACGAGCATCTCCCTCATCTGTACAATCCAATAGGGCTCATTTTCACCAGATCTGCTTTCTAGGAAAGAGGAAAAGAAGGGAAGGAAAGCGTGTTCTCTCCCATAGAGGAAATGTGCACATCACTTCCGGATTTGCCAGAACGTAATCAAAAGCCATAGATAGTTGCATGGGAGGCTGGGAAATGTGCCCCCTTGAAACTGCTATTTATGTTGGAAGAAGGCATGGCACCAGTAATCACCACCTGAATGAACAGATGTTTTGTTTTTTCTTTGCAGACCTTTTCATTCAGAACCCGTGAACTTGGGAATTGAGCAACTACCATGTTGGAAACTTGAGCCATGCCTTCAGGCTTTGCATGAAATTCAATAACCCAACCTAAAAAGTGGAATAGTATGGATGATATCCAGTAGTATATATTGGGTGCTTTACAGTAAATCAGAATCTCACTGTGTATTTCAGAGCTCTGGTGATATAAGTGCTGTCACAGCATTTTTTTCCTCAATAGAAATAGAATCTGTAAGATAAATTTAGACTACGTCACTCTGTAAAGATTAAAAAAAAAAGAGAAAAAGCACTGTACTTTGATACTGACCATTTCAACTTTCTTCTGGTCTAAATTGCACGAGTCTTAGTTCCAGTTATATTAAGCAGTATGCTCACTGTGGCAGCCTGAATTTATATAGCATAGTTTGGCCATTATTAATACAGCTCTAATTTCTGTTTTGTTAATTGAAAAAAATTGCTTAATTTTTTTTCTGAATACAAAAGTATTTAATCCTCTTTATAAACAAACGCAAAGAAGAAAGTAAAAGTAATTCATAATCTCACGATCCAAAGATAACTCCTGTTAGCAATTTTTTATATATTCTTCCAGACTCCTTCAATGTATATAGACTATGAACTAATAAGTTTATTACACATCGTCTTTAACATAAATTATTTAGTACCTATGATACTATTCAGAGTTCTAATGGAAACTCTCCACAGATTACTTGGGAATCTCAAAACTTGGAGATGCTCTGGCTTTCTTGGTTCTCTTCTGTTTATGTGCTGCATCACAGTCTCTTCCCTAACAGTACCATGGGGGTATTTAACCTTGGTTTGAGATGCTTAAAACCTTTATGACTTTGCTTATGCATTTATGATGAGTTGAATACATAAAGTCTGTGAAAGATTTGCTTTCCCCCCAGCATTCTGATTTATACTTAACTGAGAATGGACGGGTCTTGTGCTGTAACAACTCTCATTCTATCTCCCTTTTGTTCAGAGTGCTTAATGCTAGGTGTTCACCTTCTAGCTGAGATGCAATCCACATATTATCTATGCGGTGATTATCTCTGGCAAGTAACAAGGGGATTTTATTTTCCATATTTTAATGGGGAAGTCAAATCGTCATTAGGAACTTAACTGAAAACATCTCTCTTTATACCTGATGGTTAGTGAAGGGTGTTATCAATTTTATGGTCACTCTTCTGTAAGTTTCATTTTTCTAATATTCTAAAACTTTTTCAGTGAATGTCCCACTGTCTTTTATCATCCAGTGTTAAAAAAACATGGCGTAATTTCATTTATCTGTAGATAGTCAATTTTATTTTTTCTTTGTGTAAATTTTTAGAATCTTCTGTTTATTCCTGGTTTGAAAAAAAATTAAGAGTATATGCTTGTGTGGGTCTTTTTTTTTTTTTTTTTTTTTTTTTTTTTTTTTTTTTTTTTTTTTTAAAGATTTTATTGGGGAAGGGGAACAGGACTTTATTGGGGAACAATGGTCAAATTGTTGTCCTTTCAATCTTAGTTGTGGAGGGTTCTGTTCAGCTTCAAGTTGTTGTTCTTTCAGTCTTAGTTGTGGAGGGCGCAGCTCAGCTCCAAGTCCAGTTGCCATTGCTAGTTGCAGGGGGCAGAGCCCACCATCCCTTGCGGGAGTCGAACCGGCAACCTTGTGGTTGAGAGGACACGCTCCAACCAACTGAGCCATCCGGGAGCTCAGCGGCAGCTCAGCTCAAGGTGCCGTGTTCAATCTTAGTTGCAGGGGGCAGAACCCACCATCCCTTGCAGGACTCGAGGAATTGAACTGGCAACCTTGTGGTTGAGAGCCCACTGGCCCATGTGGGAATCGAACCGGCAGCCTTCGGAGTTAGGAGCATGGAGCTCTAACCTCCTGAGCCACCGGGCCGGCCCCTCTTTTTTTTTTTTCTTATACTGCTCAATACGTTTAATCTTAACATTTGTGTTTATCCTTATCTCTGATATATACTCATATTATTTCTTTGACTAATGCCCCCACCCCATCTTTCTCTGAAAATACTTTTTAATATATGTTTGGCTTCCTTATTTGATTTTCCAGGTCTCATCAATCTTTTATATTTTTTCACATTTTTGTCTTTGTGCTCTGAGTTCTGAGATATTTTCTTTTATCTCATTCAATATTTTTGTATCGTAGAAATATTATATTGAGACACAGAGGGGTATAAGTTATGATACCCCCTTTGACCACATACATTGAAAATTAGATATTGTAACTTTCATAAGTAACATCAATTTGTCATCACTGAATTTTAAGTAATTGCTTACCATAACTATATAATCTCGCAGCCAAAATCCAATATCAGTGCAGTAAAATAATCTTGAATTTCATGAATGATTGCTATGTAAATGTAAGTAGGCTGAAATAACTTCAAAATGTTGGAAAACTTAAGATGAAATATGGACAATTTATATTCACAGCTGAAGTCATCAACTGCAGAATTGAAGCTATAGAAAAGCAATTCAATGATTGAGAGAAAAATTTGACATGCTCTTCTACAATACAGAAATAAAAACGATTGGTGATAAAGTAGATATGTGGATAGAAAATGGAGATCTACAATATTTATTATTATAGGTTTTTTCAAGGAAGAAATAGATTAAATTTCAGGCCCCAAATCTCTTTTTAGATGTAGGTTTTTCCCAGAAGCTGGTATAGAAATAAGGCCAATGTTGCTACCTCTTGAAAGAAGGTCCAGCCAGCCATTACTCTCTCGTTACGATTCCTTCCATTGCCAACTTATAGAGTGTTTTCCAAACTCACAGTTGGTCAAATAAGGTGGGCCCTGGGGCTGCTGTACCTGTCCAGTATAGGAAGGCATGGGGAAGGCAGCCTAGGAAAACTCACCTTGGTCATCAGGGTCAACATTTTTTTCTTTTCCCTCTGATGTGTATATTATGGGTTCCTTTTTCCTTGCTGAAGTGGTAAGATGCAAGACTTGCGGAGGGCAGAGGAGACTATTGACTTGTTGAGGGTCTACACCATCATAGGCCAAAATATATAACTCCTTGAAGAACTAGAACTACATAGAAATTAGGGGTCCATATTGAAGGTGGTAGTAGAGTGTTCTGAAATATTTCTTTGCCAGTATTTTTCCCTATGAACATTCCATCTCTCCCTTGTGAAACTTGTAAGGGTGTGGTGGCTATTTAATTCCAATGTATTTGTTCAGGATCCTGGGTTCCTTTAAGACTCTTTCTTAATTAATATCTATAATTTCCTTTTTAAGTGCTTGTGGGGACAGAGCCAGGAATACAGTTTCCAGGCTCTCGACCTCATGTGGAAAGGTGCTGGCTCGTGTAGTAAATGACCATCAACTGTGATTGTATGGTCGTCGGCTGTAACCTGCTGGCCAATTGGCCACAGATGTAACTGCCCTGACTGCGTTGGTTGGTTGGTTGGTGGGCAGGCAGAAAAAGCAGACGGCAGATTGCGGATCGTGTAGATGCTATTTCATGTGTCTCGCCTGGCCGCCAGCAAGAATATAGTGGTATGACTCCCCTATCTATGGTTCCATGAGTGTTCCTTTTTGGCCTCACCATATCCTGCATTTTTATGTGGGAAGCGGGAGCTGAGACCCCGTGTGACCCCTGCATGACAGTGCTATTTCAATATGGAGTAAATAGAACAGACCATATTGGCATAGGAACAGGACTTGTTATTTGGTTAGTAAATTGTCATTCAAGAGATAGAGACTGTATGGGAATGGGGCAGACTTTTCAAAGATTTTTCACTGAAATGGTAAACTAAATTCTATAAGTAAGGAGTTTGGAGATTTTGAATTTGTGATTATTTCATTTGGTTTTTCCTTCAACTTTGTTTAAGAAGAAACTACGTTCCTTAGGTAGCAAGAGTTTGTTCCTCTTTATCTTATCTGTCCGTGTAGAAATTGATAAATTCCACTATTCTCTGGTCTCTAATATTCATTAGGGATTATTTAATATCTACAGAAGACCCTAACTTGGGTAATAAAGCAGAATTTCCTCCCAGATGTCCCTCAGTCAAATCTCACAGATCACAAGAGTTTGGCTCTTTTGTCCTAGTAAATTCTAGAGATCAGGGCTTATCAACTGTTTAAACCAGAACCAATTTGAGAACATAAGGAAAGTATGCATCAGAGAGATGATGAATGAGCCACATTGATCTAAGAGATAGTACGACTATAATGCCCTGTTTGGCCTTAAGAAGGCTTAGAAATTGATGATTTGATATGGAAAAAATCTGAATCAAGATAAAGAGGAAAACTCCTAAGGCAGCCAGTCTGGTGCCATCTGCTTCTACGTGACATTGACTCCATTCCCCTAATGGCCAAAATGTGGAACAGAAAGCTTATGATTATGCCCATTTTATAAGTGAAGGGAATCAATCTTAGAGTAATTTGCCTAATGTCAAATAATTAGTATTTGAGCTGATATTCTAAGTATTAAGGCTCATGTGCTCTTTATGATACCATCACACCTCCAATTAAAATACAACTTGCTAAGTGTTGGAATGCAGGTAAGCCCAGGGGGTTAGGGTTCTAAATAGACTGTGGTGGGTGAGTCATGAAATAGTTACCAAGACCAGTGAATTATAAATTAATTAAACACTCAGAATGTATTTGTATTTCTTAGAGTAGTGATTGCCACAAATAGACTAGCAAGAATACATGTAATTTAAAAAATACATATGGTGCGATATTCAGCAAAGAAAATCACACAACTGACACACTCTTAATTCCTAATTTTAGAGAGTTACATAGAGATACAGACTTCTGATGGAATGTTTTAGTCCATGGAAATACAGGAAATGAAGGAGGAGGGAAGAGATATAAAAATGGCTGAAGTGCATGACACAGCATAACCCCCATGCATGGAACAAAGTGTCTTTGAATAAATATAGTATCTGGCTTGCATATACAATTTAAGGTTTGCTAGATTTTTTTTAAATCAAATCCTCCCAGATTGAACAGGAAATTGTTGAGAGGATGATGAGAGCCCAGCTGCTGCCTCCAGAGAGCAACAACTGATTTTGCCAGCAGCTGGGAAACCTCACATAATAGCTGATAGGTCAAGATCACAAATGGATAAATCTACTCCTGCTCCCACTCCCACAGGATTTCAATTCATTGAGATTTTAGTTTGTTATTGACCCAAATAAAGTGTGTAAGAGACTCTTTTTATTTTTTCCTTTGCTTTTTATTTCCTGTCCTTTTGTTTCTATGAATCGCATATTTACAATGAAATTGGGTGATACGAAAATGCACATGCCCCAAAATATACTTATTTTGTTCAACAATTTCTTAATACATAAAGGTTTACTTCGTCTTCCAGTTGAAGTCACCCATCTGAGTATCCTGGTGAGAGAAAAGCAGTTTGAACAAAAAGACTCTTTTTAAATGGTCTGAGTAAACGCAAACCATCAAGAGAAAACTCAAGCAGGACTCAAAGTAACTAACAATGAAGCTTCCCCTTTTCATCTTTTCCCCACCCCTCAGGAAGCCCATTCATTTTTCCAGGTGTGGACCACTAACTGAATCCTAACACTGACCTATGGCTCTTTTTTTAGCATGTAACAAGAAGGTGTTCATAAATTCATTTCTTTCCTTTAGCTATAAATACTGTCAGCCCTTGTCTGCTGTTCTTGATTATGGGGAGTCTTCCTTTTTTAATTTGTTACCCATTGTGCCTGTTTTAGTCCTTAGTTTAGTGTTCCTTTTATCATATTCAGTTATATTTCTGCAACTTCCAATTTATCTTCCATTCCCTTTTAAACAAACTTCTAAGTGGAAATGATCATATTTGCTTCTGTAGAATGTAGTAAATACATTGATAAGATTTTTAAAAGTTCATAGGTAAGCACAAGATTTCTGGTTTCGAAGTCTCTTTCAGAAAATCCCTACCATAAGCACAGCCAATAAGTAAGCATTCTGCAAAATACTGGTTGAAGGAAATAAATGAAGAGACAAAGACTCAGTTTTCCTTATTTCTTTTTGTCAATATGTGCTCTATGTCTTCAAAACTTAATCCTGTCCAAAAGCTATTCAGGCAAAACCTGCATAGCTATTTATCTTTACTTGATATCCAACTTAATGGAAAAAGTATATTGATAATTATCAAGGGCCTACAAATGTCAGGCACCATACTAAGTAATTTTTACATGCTGTATTGAAATCTTCACAAAATTTCCCTTTTGAGAGATGACAAAATAGTAACTCAAAATGATTAAGGTAAGATTTCCTCATTTAGTTAGAAAGCAGAAAATCACAAGAGATTATTACTCCCAAGAGAACAACTAAAAAAATGAATACACTACAAAAATTATAGTTTTCTACAAACTTCTGAGAGGTAAGGCATACAAAAAATTAAAGGCACTACATTTCAGAGCTTTCCTTATAAGCTCCTCCTAGGAGAGAAGATATCCCCTGCTATGTTTATCTCTGAAAACACAGTGGGAGAGATGCAAGCCCAACATAGAAGATGAGATTTACAGGTAAGGAGAAACCAGCCAAACTTCTAAAGGTCACACGTAGGCTGGCGTAGCATATTAAATCTTGAGGATCTCCAGATGCAGAGTGAGTACACTCATCTGAAAATTTTTTTTTTCTTCCCATGGACCAGTACACGGGGCAAAGGCTGGGAAAATAACAGAAGAGCTGAAGGAAATTCCTCAAAATCCATGGAGTCGGGCCGGCCCGGTAGCTCAGGCGGATAGAGCTCCATGCTCCTAACTCCGAAGGCTACCAGTTCGATTCCCACATGGGCCAGTGGGCTCTCAACCACAAGGTTGCCGGTTCAACTCCTCGAGTCCCGCAAGGGACGGTGGGCTCCGCCCCCTGTAACTAAGATTGAACACGGCACCTTGAGCTCACCTTGAGCTGAGCTGCCTCCCAGATGGCTCAGTTGGTTGGAACGTGGGCTCTCACCCACAAGGTTGCCAGTTCAATTCCTCGACTTCCGCAAGGGATGGTGGGCAGCGCCCCCTGCAACTCAAATTGAACACGGCACCTTGAGCTGAGCTGCCGCTGAGCTCCCAGATGGCTCAGTTGGTTGGAGTGCATCCTCTCAACCACAAGGTTGCCTGTTCGACTCCCGCAAGGGATGGTGGGCTGTGCCCCCTGCAACTAGCAACTGGACCTGGAGCTGAGCTACACCCTCCACAACTAAGACTGAAAGAACAACTTGAAGCTGAACAGCACCCTTCACAACTGAGATTGAAAGGACAACAACTTGACTTGGAAAAAAGTCCTGGAAGTACACACTGTTCCCCAATAAAGTCCCTGTTCCCCTTCCCCAATAAAATCTTAAAAAAAAAAAAAATCCATGGAGTCTTCACTGAGTGTATGACAGAGCTCACTGAGAGCTAAGAGCAGAGAAAGAAGACAGCGTGAGCTCTCTGGAATGATGAAAGTTGGGCTAGAGTACAAAGAAAGCTTCCAGGTGATCTAAAAAGCAGAACTAAAAAGCACTGACATCATACAATTTTTATTGTGTTTAAATCCTAAGTCTGCCTCAGGGAAAGTCTTAATTGGACCTAAATTATTTGAAACCAATGGGGTCCTGAAATTTACCCAAACTGTAACCTCTCCCAGACTCAGCTCAGTTATGGATTATAGGAAGAAGCATATCCTTCAATGGGGATAAATGTCATTTACTTCAGTCTCTACTATTCTCTTATACAATATCCAGAATGCAAGTTATAAGATATGCAAAGGAACACAAAAATGTAACCTATTCTCAGAAGAAAGATGGTCAATAGAAGTAGATCCAAAGATATACCAGAGATTAGAATTAACAGACAAGAACTTTAAAATAACTATTATAAATACGTCAATGTATATAATGGCAAAGGTAAACAATAAGCATGAACAGACAGGAAATTTTAGCAAAAAGTTACCAATGCAAAAAGGTAATTAAATGAAAATTCTAAAACTAAAAAATTTAATCTTGAAAATAATTTTTAAAAGCAGAAAGAACACGTTTAAGAAAGACAAATGAACTACAAAATTTATAGTTGTTACATCCATGAGAATGTTAAAGTACAAAAAAGTTAAATGAACTCAATTTCAGAGCTCATAGGAGAGAAGAAATTAATAGCTACTATGTCTCTAGATAGGCTAAATGTAAAACAGAATGGTTAAGGTATTTTCCGGAGGTGAGAGTTATTAAATAGAAACTCTAGAATTTTTATTCAGGGCATCCTGACACCAAAGCCTGGGCTTTTTGTATTATAAAGCTCTGTATCTCAAATCATACTCACATTTCTTATCATAGTGCTTTTATTCATTTGCTTACTACCAGATGTCTCCTATTATAGATCACAAAATGCCTTTGGGCAAACCTGTGTCTTCTAAATCAGTTCCATCTTCTAATTTCAAATTGAGGTGTCTGCATATAAAAATTACTACATATATGATGTCAAAAGTAAATGAGGTCTACACTAAAAGCCAATTTAGATGGACAGGTTGATGAATACATATATAAATAGATGATAGATAGATAGATAGATAGATAGATAGATAGATAGATAGATAGATATTCTTTAGATCCTCAGAGGTATACTTGAGCTGGGTTTTTAACTAGTTTATTAATCCTAGTCCCTTTCACTTTCCCTCTCAGAATTCAACACTTACTATTCTATTGTACCTTTTTGATGCCATAGAACAGGAGTCTCAAAGTCAAATGTCTTCCACGGCCAGGGTGATAAACTAACTGTATCAAGCAAAATCAGCTGAGTAGTTAGACAACAGAGAGTAATGAGAAATGCAAAAATGCAGAGAGCTTTAAAGACATGCCATACCAAGATATACTCAAATTCAAATATATTTTTAATAGTCTCCTACTAAGATTTCAGCCAAATCTGTTTCTCACACTGACAGTTTGTTCTACAGAATAAAGCACAGTGGTTAAATTCCACTGTGATAGACAAAACTCATTTCAAGTTCTAGCTCTGCCACTTGCTGACTTTGGTAACACAGGTCTTGTCATTGACCACTGTTGGTGTCAGATCCCTTTTTACTTAAACAATAACAATAGAAGTACCTACTTCACAGATCATAATAAAGATCAAGTGATGAGGTAATGTGTGTAAATTGCTTTGAATAGTACCTGATGCATAGTGAATTCTCAATAAATATTAGCTATTATTAATATTAATGAATCTTAACCAAGTTTTCAGAGAGGGATTAAAACTCAGCTTTCAAATTTATTAATAGGAGCTAGAAAACTTTATTTTAAATTAGATATTTCCTGGAAGGTTTTATTAGGATCTATGCTGGCAGTTACTTATGTAAGTATAATGTATATGATCATATATTCAGTACAATGTATGATATATTAGCAACAGTGACCTACTGATGACTCATGGCTGATCCATTATTCAGTAATGGTATCTATACCTTTTCTGTCATATTCAGGGAGAGCCCATAATTCCTATGTTTTTGGAATTATTTTCCCTCCAAAATTGTGTCACTCTGGATATATTCCCCTGTAATGCCATCTAAAAAATTTTTGATCATTTTTCATACCCTTCTTTATTTTAAAAAACTGTACATATTTAATAAGGAAACATTTAAATGCAATGATGATAGGGTTTCTTCTGGAAATGACCATTGAAATTAAAATGAAGCAGGATTATGGCTCATTTTATGTGTTATTTTATCTATTGGTCATGTTAATAAATTGCTCTTGACAGAGTAAACCTTTTGGCTGCTGTTTCTATGGCTAACAGCCTATTTATATGCACCATATAAATGTTTCATGGATAGATTTCCCATTATATTTTGACTTAGAGAAAACTAAAGATATTGCTTTGTTGAGGGACATCTCCCCCGGTGGTCAGTCTCTTGAGGACTTAAAATAAGAAATTTAAATCCTCAAACATCATGAAATGATATTTTTTTCTTTTCCTGAAATATCTATTGATCATTTATATAACAATTTCTCTATGCAAACTTTTAATGTGAATATGTGCCATCATCTCGTCATAATAGTAATAATAACATTAACTTATAATAATATATACTAATTTATTCAATATTTATTATTGAACTTTTCTGTGCCAGACGCTAAGGACACAGTGACAAACAAGACTGACATGGTCCTTAACCATGAAGTTTGCTATCTAATCGGGAAGACAGTCATTAAAAAAAAAAAAATAGAGTAATGAATTACACAAAAAGTATTTACTTTCGATTGTGATATTACAAAGCAAAAAGAGTTGCATTTTTGCATTTATTTTTTATCAAACACATATGAAAGACCATGTTTCATATGCAGGGTGGAAAAAAAAAATGAAATTCACAGTCCCTCTAACAAGGAGTTTAACTAGGACAGTCTCAGAGGAGAAATAAATACATGCACAGTAAAAGATAGTAAAGACATGACAGAGACCTGCAGGTAGTACTAATTCAGCAACATAAAAGACACTAAGACTCTATCTACCTGGGCAGAGAAGTGAAGGCTTCCCAGAGGAGGTTACATTTTAGATGGATACGGAACAATCAACAAATATGGCAAACAGAAAAGGTGGGGAAAGAGGATCTAAATAGAGGGTACATTTTTTAAAGGCAATGATATAAAAAGAACAATGTATTTGGAAAAGCTCTTTGCTTCTATCACTAAACATATGTAGGAACTATTGCATGAAATGCAGAGGTGAAAATACGTGAGTACTACCTGGCCCTTTTGGAGCTCAAATCCCAGAAGCTGAAGAAAAAAACTACAAATAAGTGATATAAAATATTTAATTATTGTACTAGAATTCTGTCAAAGCTATAATGTGATCACAAACAAAATAGTACAAAATGATTTTCTTTCAATTTGGGAAAGTTAACATATTAATATTCATGAAAACAATGTGGGGAAAAGAGCAAGACAGGAGAATAGCCTAGTTAAATAAAGCAAGAATTTATATTACGTCTTTTGTTGTGTATATGTATACACACATATATATGACGTTAAATTTGTATATGTTTAAAAATAAAGAAAAACTATGAAGCAATGAAAATTGAAATGACTTACTAAAGTCATGCAACTAGGCTTAAACTCATATTTTTTACTCTAGTTCTATGCTTTTTTTCTATCTAGAATTCTTTAAGTAAATAGATCCAATAACATGCGTAAACTATATACATGAAGATAATTACTATAATACTGGTCTTTGTTATTCTTAAAGCCATGCAAAGAACTATGTCATATTCTATATGTCCAGCTGTGTTTTTCATCAAGTTTTGGGTTCCTCATTTATTGGAAAGAGGATTATTTTCTACAGTAATTTTCTATGAGAAGTACAGAAATAGAAGTTTGCATACCTACACTCACTGATTTTTCACTGATCTCTGTCTCCATCTTTATTCCTATTTCTATACACCTACTCCTCCCCGTGCCCATATGTATACATATATAATGTATGATTTTGTTACTGAAAAGACCATGGAGTACCTGGAGTGGTAACTGAAAATTCAAAAAATTACTAGGCAAGAAATAGGGCTAGAAATGGAATGCCTGCAGCTGCAAATTTCTTTATAATGGACACTGTAGAGAAAGGAGAGCAGTTTGGCAACAAAAATCAGAAAACCCAGGAAGTAACTGAGTCACTTTAGTAAAATTTGGGAAATGGCAATTTTTGGAAGTGTGGTTTCCTGTATCATAGAAGGTTTAGTGGCAAATACTGTAAGATGAGGTGGCAGGATGAATACCAATGAGTGCTGAGAAGCTGTGGAAAATTACATTTCAAAATCTTCACCAACTTCTTGTAAAATGAAGGGCAAATAAGGTGACTCTTTGTTTTATAACAACAGAACTATGTGCATTTTTTAAAACTGTGTCCAAAATAACATTTTTCATTGCTGCTTTCCATAAACCTGGGCCTTTAGAAAATCATAGATTTGGGTATATGTGGCATTTAGCCAGTCCTGGGTCAAAGGTTTTGTACTAAATCAGATCTATGTTGAGGATAGAAAAAAGAAACAACTAAAGAATCCTTTCACTTGTTTGCCTTTGCAAAACATTGAGCAGTAAAATAAGTATTTATAGACAAGAAGAACCACTAATCTATTGTCTGTGTCTATGAGATTTGTTTCTTCATTTGTTGGTCTTGTTCTTTTGTTGTTTTCAGTTTTATATACCACATATCAGTGAAATCATATGGTTTTTTACTTTTTCTGTCTGACTTATTTAGCTTAACATAATAATCTCAAGATTCATCCATGATGTCACAAACGGCACTATTTCATCTTTTTTGTCAGAGTAGTATTTCATTGTGTATATATACCACAACTTCTTTATCCAATCATCTATCGAAGGACACTGGTTGTTTCCATGTCTTGGCCACTGTAAATAAGCCTGCAATGAACATCAGAACACATATATCTTCACTGATAAATGTTTTCAGATTTTTGGGGTAGATACCCAGGAGAGGGATTGCTGGGTCATATACTAATTCCATTCTTAATTTTTTGAGGAACCTCCACACTGCCTTCCATTGCAGCTGCACCAATCTGCATTCCCACTAACAGTGGATGGAGGGTTCCTTTTTCTCCACAGCCTCTCCAACACTTGCTATTATTTGTCTTATTGATGGTAGCCATTCTAACTGGTGAGAGGTGGTATCTCATTATGGTGTTTATTTGCGTTTCTCTGATGATTAGTGATGTTGAACATTTTTTCATATGTCCATTGGCCATTTGTATGTCTTCATTGGAGAAATGTCTATTCAGGTCCTCTGCACAATTTTAAGGGATTGCTTTTTTGTTGTTGTTGTTGAGTTGTATGAGTTCCTTATATATTTTGGATATTAGCCCCTTATCAGAGGTGTTGTTTGCAAAAGTCTCCCATTTGGTTGGTTGCCTCTTTATTTTGTCGATGGTTTCTTTTGCTGTGCAGACGCTTTTTAGTTTGATATAGTCCCATTCATTTATTTTAGCTTTGCTTCCCTTGCCTTTGGTGTCAAGTTCACAAAATGCTCTTTGAACCCAAGGTCCATAAGTTTAGTACCTATGGTTTCTTCTATGCATTTTATTGTATCAGGTCTTATATTTAGGTCTTTGATCCATTTTGAGTTAATTGTACACGGTGACAGAAAGCAGTCTAGTTTCATTCTTTTGCACGAGGCTTTTCAATTCTCCCAGCACCATTTATTGAAGAGGCTGTCTTTTCTCCATTATATGTTTTTGGCTTCTTTATCGCAAATTATATGTCCATATTTATGTGGGTTTATTTCTGGGTCCTCAATTCTGTTCCATTGGTCTGTGTGTCTGTTTTCTGCCAATACAATGCTGTTTTGATTATTGTTGCCCTGTAGTACAAGGTAAAGTCAGGGAGTGTGATACCTCCAGCATTGTTCTTTTTTTCTTAGAATTGCTTTGTCTATAGGTGTTTTGTGGTTCCATACAAATCTGATGATTTTTTTGTTCTGTTTCTTTTAAAAATACCATTGGGATTTTGATGGGGATTGCATTAAATCTGTATATTGCTTTGAGTAATATGGCCATTTTAACTATGCTGATTCTTCCAATCCATGAACACGGAATGTCTTTCCATTTCTTTATGTCTTCTTTAATTTCTTTTAAAAATGTCTTATAGTTTTCAGTATATGGGTCTTTCACATTCTTGGTTAAGTTTACTCCTAGGTATTTTATTCTTTTTGTTGTAATCGCAAAAGGAATTGCTTTTTAATTTTTTTTCTTAGATTTCATTGTTAGTATATAGAAATGCAATGGACTTTTGTACGTTGATTTTGTAGTCGGCAACTTTACTGTATTCGTTTATTGTTTCTAATAGCTTTTTGGTGGTCTTTAGGGTTTTCTATATACAGCATCATGTCATCTGCAAAGAGTGACAATTTAACTTCTTCATTCCCAATTTGGATGCCTTTTATTTCTTTCTCTTGCCTGATCGCTCTGGCTAGGACTTCCAATACAATGTTGAAAGCAGAGGTGACGGGACAGCACTGTTGTGTTCCTGAACGTAGAGCAAAGGGCTTCAGTTTTTCACCATTAATTATGATAGTAGGTGAGGGTTTGTTACATAGGCCTGTATTATGTTGAGGTATTTTCCTTCTATACCCATTTTATTAAGTGTTTTAATCATAAATGGATGTTGTGTCTTGCCAAATGCTTTTTCTGAATCAATTGATATAATCATGTGATTTTTGTCCTTTATTTTGTTTACGTGGTGTATCACATTGATGGATTTGCATATGTTGAACCATCCTTATGCCCCTGGGATGAACATCACTTGGTCGTGATGAATAATCTTTTTAATGCATTGTTGTATTTGATTTGCTAGAATTTTGTTTAGGATTTTTGCATCTGTATTCATCAGAGATATTAGTCTGTAATTTTCTTCTTTTGTGTTACCTTTACCAGGTTTTGATATCAGAGTAATGTTGGCCTCATAAAATGAGTTAAAGAGTATTGTCTCTTCTTCAATTTTTTGGAAGAGTTTGAGTAGGACAGGTATTAGATCCTCTTTGAATGTTTCGTAGAATTCACTAGTGAAGTCATCTGGTCCCGGACTTTTGCTTTTGGGAAGGTTTTGGATGACTGATTCAATTTCATTACTGGTGATCGGTCTGTTTAGATTTTCCACTTCTTTGTGATTCAGCCTAGGAAGGCTATATGTTTCTAAGAACATATCCATTTCTTTTAGGTTATGGAATTTGGTGGTATGTAATTCTTCCCAGTATTCTTGGATGATCCTTTATATTTCTGTGGCAGCCGTGTTAACTTCCCCTCTTCATTTCTGATTTTTGTTTCTTTGTGTCTTTTCTCTTCTTATCTTAGTGAGTCTAGCCAAGGATTTTTCAATTTTACTAATCTTTTCAAAGAACCAGCTCTTTGTTGCATTAATTTTTTTATTGTCTTTTTGTTCTCTATTTCATTTAGTTCTGCTCTGATTTTTATTATTTCCTTCCTTTTTCTGACTTTGGGTTTCATTTGTTCTTTTTCTAGTTCTTTAAGGTGCAACATGAGGTTATTTATCTGGGATTTTCCTTTTTTCTTGAGATAAGCCTGTAATGATATAAATTTCCCTCTTAAAACTGCTTTTGCTACATCCCAACAATTTTGTTAGGATGCATTTTCATTGTCATTTGTTTCTATGTGTCTTTTGATCTCTCCTCTTATTTCTTCTTTGACCCAATCATTCTTTTAAAGTATGTTGTTTAATCTCCACATATTTGTGGGTTTTCCTTTTTTTTTTTTTTTTGCTGTTGATATCCAATTTCAAAGCCTTGTGATCAGAGAATATGCTTGGTATGATTTCAGTTTTCTTAAATTTGCTGAGGCTAGTTTTATGTCCCAATATGTGGTCTATCCTTGAGAATGTTCCATGTACACTAGAAAAGGATGTATAGTGTGCTGTTTTAGGATGAAGTGCTCTATAAATGTCAATTATGTCCATTTCATCTAATGTGTCATTTAGGGTTGCTATTTCATTGTTTGTTTTCTGTTTGGATAATCTATCCATAGCTGTCAATGATGTATTTAGGTCCCCTACTATAATTGTGTTTTGGTCAATTTCTCCCTTTAGTTCTGTTAGTAGTTGCCTGGTATATTTCGGTGCTCCCTGATTGGGGGCATATATATTGATGACTGTTGAAGAAGATACAACAATATCTTCTTGTTGTATAATCCCCTTTATCATTATGAAATGTCCATCTTTGTCTCTTGTTACCTTTTTTATCCTGAAGTCTGTTTCGTCCAATATCAGTACAACTACACCTGATTTTCTCTGAATACCATTTGCTTGAAGTGTCAGTTTCCACCCTTTCACTTTCAGTCTGCATTTGTCCTTGTACCTGAGATGTGTCTCTTGGAGACAGCATATGGTTGGGTTTAGTTTTTTGATCCAATCTTCTACTCTGTGCCTTTTTATTGGTGAATTCAGTGCATTTACATTTAGGGTAATTATTGATACATGAGAATTTCCTATCATTCTATCTCTGGTTTTCTGATTGGATGGTGTCTCCCTTGTTTCTTTGCCTTTTTGTTGCTGTCTATTATTTCAGTGTGGTGGTGCTCTATGATTTTTCTCTCTATTTCTTCTCTTTTTATGTTATATATTTCATTTTGGATTTTTTTTGAGTGGTTACCATTAAGTTCATGTAAAAGAATTTTCATATTTAGAGCATTCCATTTTCTTCAGTGTGTTTACTTTCTCCTTTTCTTGTGCTAGTTCAGACCTTTACTTTCTCCCCTTTTATGTTTTTGTTGTCACAAATTTTCCCTATTTATGCTGTGAGTTGATTTCTGCACTGCAGTAGCAAGTTGTCTTTTTCCTCTTTTTTAAGTTTCTTTTTTTTTTCCCCTTCTTTACCCTGTATGTTATGTTTAAGTGTATAGTGTCCTATTTGGTGTAGGAATTGCCATTTCCTGCTTCTGTCTCTTTGTAGTACTACTCATGGTTTGTATTCTTTTGTTTTTTTGTTTCAGGTCGAATAGCCTCCTTTAGTATTTCTTGTAGTGCAGGTCGTGTGTTAGAAAATTTCCTCAGCTTCTGCATGTCTGGAAAGGTCTTTATTGCTCCTTCATATCTAAAGGATATCTTTGCTGGATATATTATTCTTGGCTCATAATTTCTCTCTTTCAATAGTTTGAACATTTGATTTCACTCCTTTCGGGCTTGTAGAGTTCCTGCTGGAAAGTCTCATGATAATCTAATGGGCTTTCCTTTCTGGGTCCGTCTTCGTTTCCCTGGCTGCCTAGAAGATTCTTTCTTTGTTTTTAATTTTTTGACAGTTTCAATACAATGTGTCTTAGAGAAGGTCTGTTGGGATTGATGTAATTATATGTTCTATTTGCTTCTTGGATTCAAGGACCCAGTTCTTTCCACAAGTTTGGGAAGTTCTCGTCGACTATTTGTTTGAATATACTCTGTTCCCTTCTCCCTTTATTCTCCTTCTGGTATGACCATTATTCTTATACTGCTCTTTCTGATGGAGTCAGAAAGTTCTTGTAGAGTTCTTTAGTTTCCTTTAAGTCTCAAGTCTCTCTCTTCTTCCATCTATGTCATTTCCAGGTTTCTATCTTCGATGTCACTGATTCTTTCCTCCATCTGGTCAACTCTATTACCTAAGCTGGCAGTTTCATTCTTCATTTCTTTTATTGAGTTCTTAATCTCCAGAAATTCTATTTGGTTCTTTTTAAAAATTTCAATCTCTTTGGTGAACTGTTCATTTTGTTATTTGATTGTGTTTCTGAGTTCATTAAACTGCCTGTCTGTGTTTTCTTGCATCTCATTGAGTGTTTTCAGAAGTGCAATTCTCTGTCATTTAAGTCACGTATTTCCACGTCTTTAAGTTCATTTTATGGAGACTTTTCATTTTTTTTCTGAGTTGTCTTGTTACCTTGGTTATTAATGGCAATTAATGAATTATTATTTCTCTTCCTAGGCATTTACACAAGTGGGTTCTGCAACAGGTTAATAGGAAGAGGTCTTTCTTTTGTTTTTCAGTGGGTGTTGGTAGAATGTTTTATTTTCTCTCTGACTGCATGTCATGCAGGGAGTCACGTGGGGCGGCCTGCGGGGTCTGTGCTCCCGCTCCCCACATAAGAACGCAGGATATGGCGAGGCCAAAAAGGAACACCCATGGAACTATAGATAGGGGAGTCATACCACTATAGTCTCACTGGCGGCTGGGTTGGAGACACAGGAAGTAGGAGCCATAGAATCCACAGTCCACACTCCGCTACACTCTGCCACGTGCTAGCCCAGCCACCATCTTGCTAGCCCCCATTTTCTGTTAGCGTAGCCACAGCAGTTATATTAGTGGCCAATGGCTCACTGGTCACAGCTGATGGCCAATTAGCCACAGCTGATGGCCATCAATCACAGTTGATGGCCATTTACTACCTGAGTCAGCACATTTCTATGTGAGGCCGAGAGCCTGGAAACTGCTCTCTGGGGCTCTGTCCCCACACTGCAGCCTTTTATTCTCTCTCATGCTGCAGTGTTATATTTTCTCTGCACTGTTCTGGCTTCTCACAGAATGGGGGAATTCCCTGGAAAGTGGGTTTCTCTTGTGTGAACAGTTTGCCTTGGTCACAGGGCACTGCTTTCATGGGGGAATGTGGAGAGCTTCTGAAGTTTCCAAGCGCTTCTTGCACCAGTTTCAGAGCCTGTGTGTTTCAGGGGCTCTCTTTACTCCTGTAGGGATCTGCCCAGATAGGTGGCGACAAGGGTAGGGTGGGTTGAAAGAGGTGGCCCAGAGCAATGGTGGTGACCACCAGCACAGCCAGTTCTGCACCCAAGGCTCCCTCCCCTTCGCCAGAACTAGTTGGGCTGTGAGTCTGTGGCTGCAGGCTGCAGTTCTCAGTACCGCAAATATTCTGTTATTTTGATCTGACACTGCTGCCATTCCGCTTCTAGCACTGGGCAGGTGGGGGTAGGGTGATCTCCGAGAGGGTGGGGAGGGAGTGGCTAAGCCCTGTGCCTATGCATTCTGTCTTCTGCTTGGGTTCAGCCATGTTGTACACTGACCCCTCAGACGTGACTGTGGGGCATAAGCAGAACACTAGCAGTCCAAGTTCTTCCCTCTCCCATGACTGTGGTAGCTCCGGAATGCAGGGAGCTCAGAGGCCCACGCTCAGTTTGTGCTGTGTGGCCCACGCTGCAGGCCAGGTCTCCATACTTCCTGTTTCCCTTGTCCCCACTCGCCCAATTTGCCCACCTTTAGATGATTTTAGTTGCGTGCCTCTTGGTCTTGCCTGTCTGCTGCACAGGGAGTCGTTTGCGGAGTTACAGTTGTTCAATTTGTTGTAAATTCCAGGGGAGATTTCAAGAGGCTCACCTCAAGTCACCATTTTTATGATGTAAATCAGTAAGATTTTTTTTCCTTATATGAGATTAAACCCATTGTGGGGACTGAGCACTAGAGAGCAGTTTCCAGGCCCTTCGCTTAACATAGAAAGGTACTGGCTCAGGTAGTAGATGGTTATCAGCGGTGACTAGTTGGCCATCGGCTGTTACTTGTTAGCCATTAGCCACTGATATAATTGCCGCGGCTAAGATAGTAAAGGGTGGTGTAGTGGCGTGGTGTAGTGGCGTGTGGATTACAGATTGCAGAGAGGCAGATTGCAGCTAGCAAGTGAGGTTGGTTGGCAGAGACAAGTGGACGACAGGTTGCGGATCGTGTGGCTCCTGCCTCCTGTGTCTCCAACCCAGCCACCAGTGAAACTATAGTGGTATGACTCCCCTATCTATGGTTCCATGGGTGTTCCATTTTGGCCTCACCATGTCCTGCATTCTTATGTGGGGAGTGGGACTAGAGACCCCACATGCCACCCCACATGACATCCATCATGTTTGTAATATACTCCCACAGTCTCAATCTGTTAAACCTTTCTATTGCATAGACTCAGGCAATAAAATATCAGCACTCTTAATTAGCAAAAATAGCTTCTGGGACAGTGCACAGCTTGGAAACATTTCCTAGCATCTGAGCCTCAGTTTCTCCACCTGTGAAATAAGATGATTTCTGAATTTAAACTTAACTACTGATGGAATTTAAACTGACTACTCAAAGTAAACTTATTGACACTTATTCCCTGAATATAAGAACCATGTATTATACTTTTTTACTTTACAATCCCTAACATATAGAAGGTGCCAGTTAATGTTTGTTGAATAAAGTTGAATATTTAAAATTATTGAGAGATTTAAATCTGTGTTTTCAATTAGAATTTGCAGGTTGGATCTGAATGTTATTTTTTTAACTTTTTTAAAATTTATTTTAAGTGTGTTTTTCCAGGACCCATCAGCCCCAAGTCAAGTAGTTGTTTCAATCTAGTTGTGGAGGGCACAGCTCACACTGGACCATGCAGGGATTGAACCAGCAACTCTGGTGTTATGAGCATTGTGGTCTAACCAACTGAGCTAACCAGTAGCCCCCTAAGTGTTAATTTTATGCTGGTGAGGTTTTCAGATTTTATATAGCAAAATTTATTAAATGTTAAGTATATTCTGACAAAATATAATATTTTTATATTTAAAAGTAAGTGTTAATAAGAACTATTTAAAAACATGCTATCGAAAGAAAGCAGATTAGTAAATGCCAGAGGCTGGAAGGAAGAAGAAGGAAGAAGTAACTGCTTGATGGCTACTGAGCTTACTTTTGGGGTGATGAAAATGTTTTGGAACTTGATAGAGGTGATGTTTGCACAACATTGTGAATGGACTAAATGTCACTGACTTTTACACTTCAAAATAGGTAGTTTTATGTTATGTAAATTTTACGTTTTTAAAAAAGACCTACTATCAGGAAATAAAGTGAAAAGTGAGATGGGAGGAAAGAATCTCAGCACTCTTAAATTTTCATTATCTGGGGATTAATGTAAGAAAGTTGCAAATGTGTGCCATTCATTGAATATAATCCCTTTTGCTCACCAAAAGATAAAGATAGCTTACAGAGTGAGAAAACAGAAGATTAGATTTGAGGCAAACAGAATTAGTCTTTATCAATCATAATTATTAGCTAAGAAGAAGATTTCATAGAAAGAATATATTGATAAATATACTTTGTGAGGAAAATGAATAATATTAACTTGATAAACATAACAAATAAGTATGTAAAATCAACCAAGTATTAAAAAGAGTTACTGGTTATAGAGACTATATATGACTTAAAGGCAAAAACTGTATCTAAAACATAAAGTCCTCAAAATTAAGTGATGTCTCTACTATAGGGTGATCTTTAAATCTTCATTTGGCTTTACAAGCTTACTGTGCAGTGACCAGGAAAACATTGTTTTAGAAACCAATGTGACATTACTAAACGCCCATTTTAGTGAAAGACACCCTCATGTGTTGAATGCATTAACCAGGGATGCGGCGGTCATCTTTGACACTCCCGTCTTCTTCAAGCCTTCATGTAATAGACCACCTAGTCTGGTTTATTTTTATCTGTCTGTCTGTCTGTCTATCTATCATCTACCCCTGAATCTACGTTGAATTTTTATACTCAACATCCCCACCAATAGCATTCCATTCCAGTTTAACTTTTGTTTCTCTTTAGTTTGATGTGTATACAAAATATCCTTATATAGAGGGCCATAGGTTCTAGCACTATAAGAACCTCTTGCACTTATCAGAACTGCCCTACTTTCACCCAACCTATTGTGTACATAAAAGCCAGAGGATCTTTAAAACATACGGATATGATCATGGCATTTCCTCTTTAAAATTCTTCAATGATTTTCCATTGCTCCTAACATGGCGCATAAGGACCTACTGTACTGCTACCTGATTCTCCTTCTTTAGCAAGGTATTTCTGTCCACCAGTCACAGTGGCTTTCTCTGAATTCTTCAAGTGCACCATGCTCCCACCAGTTTTGGGGCTTCACATGCATTTCTCTACATGCAGTGACTTTCTCTCCACCCCATCCCCATCCTGTCATCTGTCCTTCACTCAGATTCTCCTCATTCAAATGATACTTGAACAGAGACATTTCACCTGATAACATATATTACATGAGTCCCCTCAAGTATTTTCATAGCACATAGGAATATTCATTTACAACAATCAATAGAGTTGTAGTCACAGATTTTGTGTAAATAATCATTTTATGTTGAGTGTAAGCTCCATATAGAGCAGAACTGCATCTATTTTTCTCACCACTGTGTTCCAATTTCAAAGAATAAATGAGTTTACAGTTGACAGTATTAGCTAGAAAAAAAATCTAGCAAATGACCATCAGTTATTATTTGACAATTAACACCAGACCGATCATGGTCTTCCAATTCTTATTTGTGAAGTCATCAAGTTTAGCACATAAATGCACTATGATTAACTTATGACTTAGTAATATTCTTAGTTAGGTCACATCTTCATAGAGAAAAAATATGTCTAACATAATTTTTGTTACTGTGGCACCTTATATAGTGAAAACCAGGTAAGAATAAATACTTCTTGCTTAATTGATACCTCTCATTTTGTGAAAATACTAAGACAACATTGTAGCCATGGTATTCCCCAAGAACTCCAGACCCATTAAAATTCTGTATATAGCTATTTTATATACTCATCAAACTAACTTTTGATTTCTCCCCCTAAACAAGTTCCTCCTCTAGTTTTCCCCATCTCTGTGAAGGGACTACAAAGTGACTACAGAGATCCTTTAAAAATACTACTGAGATTCCCAGCAAGATGACAGAGTAGATAAACACTGTGCTTGCATCCTATCATGACCACATCAAAATTACAACTAAACTACAGAAGAACCATCCCTGAGAACCACCAGAAGTTTACTGAATAGAAGTCCTATAACTAAGGCTATACAGAGGAAGCCATGTTGAGACTGGTAGGAGGGTTGAAGACATGAAACGGGCTGGTCCCCAGATCCACCTGTGGTGGTTAAAAATTGGGAGGGTTATCTCAGCTGCAGAGGTAACCCCTGAGGAGTGAGGGGGTCCCAGCCCCACACCAGGCTCCCCAGTCCAAGGAGAGAAGTCCTCACAACTTCTGGCTATGAAAACCATGGGAGATTGTGGCTGAGTGATATGGAGGGCAGTTGGAGTTGCAGGCATTCCTCTTAAAGGCCTCATACCTGGGCTTGTTTGCTGACAGATTCACTCACTCTGACCTGCAGCACTGGGGCAGCAGCTCAAAAGGTACCAGGGACATACGGGGAGAAACTGAACTGTCTAGCCTCAGGAGAAAAAAGAACTGGAGGGCAACTTTCTCCCAGAGAGACATGCTGGCATAGCTACTGTTCCTTGGTTGAGCCCTCCCCCTTCCCAGTGTTCAGACACAGACAGCCGCCAGATCTAAGTCTGCATCAGCCTAACATCATTTGTATGGTAAGCAGCTTGAGTGGGCATATAAGTTGGGTGGGGTGGAGTGGCTTTTCAATACAAATGGCCTGTCTTGGCTCATGCTGTGGACTTTCCTAAAATCTCTCAAAGGTTCACAAACTCCAAACAAGAAGCATCAGTGTGTCCCATGCCTCTTGTTGAGCAGCTCAAAGCCTGGCACTAGCAGCAGCTGGCCTCAGTTCCAAGCTTAGCCTTTCCCAGGCACCTCCAAGTTCAGCACAGGTGGAAGACATCTGTGGATTGCTTTGTGGCTCATACCAAGTGACCTAGGGCAAGGTACAGGTGGAGGCTGAACTTGGCTTGTGGCAGTGTCCCTCCCAGAAGGCTGTGGGGCCAGCATGCTCAATGGTGAGCTTTAGACCAAGGTGGAGCATCACAAGTCCACCTCCACAGGCAAAAAGCAGACTAGGCAGGAACCAGAACCCTACTAAAGCAATTCCTGCTCTGTAGGGTCAGCGCCTGCACAAAAACTCCTCCACTATAGTCATGGCCAGTTCTCTAAACAAATCAGGCTGATGGTGATTCCCTTCCATTGACATGCAAACAGCAACCATGGTTCAACTACAACAGGAGGGCACACACAACCCACACAAGGGACACTCTTGCAGCACCCAGCTCAGGTGACCCAGGAGACTTGGGCCCTATAGGACACCTATTACATAAGGGCACGCTACCAAGATTAGGAGACATAGTAGCACTAAATAATACATGGAAACAAACATAGGGAGGCAGCCAAAATGGGGAGACAAAGAAACATGTACCAAATGAAAGAACGGAGTAAAGCTCCAGAAAAAGAAGCAAGAAAATGAAGACAAACAGTCTATCAGATTCAGAGTTCAAAACACTGGTTATAAAAATGTTCAGTGATCTTGGGGAGAACTTCAACAAAGAGATAAGAAACATAAAAATGGAGATAGAAAACAGAAAAAAGAACCAGTCAGAAATAAAGAATATAATAACGGAAGTAAAGAATACATTAGAGGGAATCAAGAGTAGCATAGATGAAGCAGAGGTTCAAATCAGCAATTTGGAAGATAAGGTAGCAGAAAAGACCCATTCAGAACAGCAAAAAGACAAAAGAATCCAAATGATAAAAATAGCTTAAGGGACCTCTGGGACAACATCAAGCGTCACAATATTCACATCATAGGGATACCAGAAGAGGAGAGAGAGCAAGGAATTGAAAACCTATTTGAAAAAATAATGACGGTAAATTTCCCTAATGTGGTGAAGGAAATAAATGTAAGCCCAGGAAGCGCAGAGTCTGAAACGAGATAAACACAAAGAGGCCCACACCAAGGTACATCACAATTAAAACTTATTGGGTGACAATTGTTAGTAAAGTTACATAGGTTTCAGGTGTACAATTCTGTAATATATCATCTATATATCACATTGTGTGTTCACCACCCTGAGTCAGTTCTCCTTCCATCACCATATATATGATCCCTTTTATCCTCATCTACCATCCCCCTCCCCTCTCACCCTCTGGTAACAACTAAACTATTGTCTGTGTCTATGAGTTTTTGATTCTTCATTTGTTTGTCTTGTTCCTTTTTTGTTTTCAGTTTTATATACCACATATCAGTGAAATCATATGGTTCTTGACTTTTTCTGTCTGACTTATTTTGCTTAGCATAATAATCTCAAGATCCATACATGTTGTTGCAAATGGCACCGTTTCCTCCCTCTTTCATAGTTTAAGAAAACACATTGAGAAAATTCTCCAGTGTTTGAGAGACATTACTATAAGAAATAAAAACCATTGTGTACTTTGAGATCTGGAAGAACAGCATATGTTTAGCTTTACCAAACCCTCAAAATATAGGTAGCTTGGACAATTTTGTAAGCACCTTATTTTCACAATATATTTTCTATTTATGACTTTTTTAGGCTAGCAACATATGGCTAAGCTTTATCTTATTGAGTAGATCATCTGCTTTTAAATGAAATAAATGATACCAATAAGCAATTTTCTGCTATGACAACAGTAGAAAGATTAGAAAATGCTTATCCCTCAAAAGCACACCCATAATTATTGTCCAAGTTTACTTTGACTGAAGGTATAAAATGAGATGAAAAATTATATCTCCTCTGGGAGATAATATATGTATATGACAAGTTTAAAGTCATATTTTCAGAATTTGGGACATATAACTCAAATTTGTGCTGCTTTCAAGGTTATTCATAGACTGAAATCATAGTTGTCAGTAGAGAGCACAGATGTCATAGGGATTAACACATTGACCTACTGCAAAAAATTATTTCAGTGTCTTCATGTTTGTACAAAGTTTTGCATTGTAAACTTAAAAAAAAATAGTGACATTGGCAATAGAAGAAAATAATCCAGAACTAGCAATGACATATAGCTTGAAATGATTAAAAGCAAAATATAATTTATTCTCAAAAGAAGAACTATACACTACTTCTCATGATATTAACATCTCATGATATTAACATGTATTTCAGGTGATTAGAGCTGATGCTTGATTAAGCTTGATATGATAGAAAAAGAGGTGAACACTTCTCTGTCAATTCTCATTTCTTAAAATATATATTAATTTCTACCTTTGGTAACAGGATAGAGAAGAAAAAAGGTAGATAGATAGAAAGACACATTGAGTTGAGTATCCCTGGTGATTTTATGTGTTGTGGAAAGAAAATTTCAAATAGCAGATTGTACTGAGGTTATCCCAGAAGATCATCTTAAATTAACTTTAAATTAAATTAATATTAAATTCTTAAGTATTAATGTTCTCAAGAATGTCATGAAGATTTTTTGAAAATTCAAATTATGATTCAGTGGGTCTAGGGTATTGCTTAGGATTCTGCATTCAATACAAGTCCCCAGGAAATGATGACACAACTGGTCAGAGGACCACACTTTGTGAGTTCCAAGGTCTAGTCTCTCCCCCATGAAATGCAATAAATTTTAAATGTGAACCTATGTAAAATGTGATTATTACAAAGCAAAACCTACTTCCAGAAATATCCTACAACGTATTGCAAACTAGGGTAAATGCCTCTGTATCATCTACTATTATATATTATTCATGTCGAAGTTTATTTCTGATTATGAAACAAGAGAATAATCAAGGGGTGATTGATTGTATTGTATCATAGTATATCACATTTCAAAATTTTATTCTAGATCTGCAGTCATTTAACAGAAGAGATAGTGTTAAAATATTCCCCTTATAATACACACATAAACAAAATTACAGAATAGCTAACATGTCTCAAAATGTTTTTCTGTGAAGTCCTAATATAAATTTCTTACTCTGAATTTCCACCTTTTAAAACTCTGAATAGTTCCTTTTGAAGTTTATTTAAATATAAATTAATACAGAAAACTGAAATTGAGGAGAGTTATTAGAAGACTGTTCTATGAGGAGGAAAGTGATGAGGCTTCACCGAGATACTGAAGGTAAAAAAAGGTGAAGAGGAAGGATTGGAGAGAAACCTAGGATACCAAATCAATAGGCTTTAGGTTTATACTATTAAAAACATTTTTTTTTTTTTCCTGTTAGGCTAGCTAGTTATCTCAGAGCTATTTATCGAATAATCTATCTGCCACTGATTTGAAATGCTATTTTCATCATATATTTTATGGTAAAATTATCCCGTATAGACTTGGTTTTATCTCTTACATTTGGTCTGTTGTATTGGTTTGTCCATTCAAGGTTGGTACCACACTGCTTTATTACTATGTAGCAAATTACTGTTATATTTCAAAATTTCCCCATGGCTCCTCTTTCAGATGAACTTTAGAATTGTTTAGTAAAGTTTCAAACATCCTGGTAGTATTGCATTGAATGTTTAGATTAAATAAGTATCCCAAATGAAGAATAGAGGATATCTTTGTTTTCATTCAAATCTCTTTTTATACCTTTTAATGAAGTCTGCGGTTTATATATATTTATGAGTATTATACATTTATTTAAAGTTGTTTTCTTTTGGCTATTTATCTTTTTATTATTTAGATATTATTTGGATATCTATCTTTATTATTATTGTAGATGACTTTTTTCTTTTATTTTGTTTTTATCTGGTAATTATTAGTAGATTTAGAGATTATTGTGCTATTTATTTAGATTATGTAGATTATTTTGGCAACTTAACTAATTGACCTCTCTTATTGCTTCTATTGATTTTTCAGTTAATTTCTAGGCATTTCTAGGCATACAATTATATCATTTATAGACATTCAGGTATTTTCATCTTTTCTTTATATTTTGAATTCTTTATTTTAATAACCTGCTTTTATAGTTTACTATATAACATTTTCTAAACTATGAGACACATGTCACAATTTATACTAATAATTATATAATGACCTTTTAAAATATAATGTAGTTTTAGTATATAGGAAAATACCTTCTATTTCTATTGTGTACATGGCTTTTAAAAATGAATAGGTATTGGGTTTAGCAAACACTTATTAGTGAATATCTTTGTAGTATATCTTGTAACTTCTTAATATATGAGGTGTGATTAAAAAAACTACAGTGAATGTTTAAATTTTTAAAATTTATTACAGTAAAAGACACATTACCATTAATCCCCCCTCAAAATACTCCCCCTCACTTCGAACATACTCATCCCATCATTCTTGCCACTTTCTGAAGCAATTCTGGACGTCCTCTTTCATCAGTGTCTTTAGTTGTGCTGTCGTGGCTGCCTCAATCCTGAATTAATTCAAGACGTTTACCTTTCATGGTCATTTTGACTTTGGAGAAGAGTTAGAAGTCACACGGTGCCAGACCTGGTGAATAAGGTGGATGAGGACTCATGGTAATGTTTTTATTAGACAGAAATTGCCCTACCAGAAGTGATGTGTGATATGGAGTGTTGTCATGTTGGAGGATGAAGTAAAGACACTCACAAAAGAGGACTTCCAGAATTGCTTCAGAAAGTGGCAAGAACAATGGGATAAGGATGTTTGAAGTGAGGGGGAAGTAGTTTGAGGGAGATTAATCGCAATGTGTCTTTTACTGTAATAATTTTTAAAAATTTAAACATTCACCCTATTTTATTTATCATACCTCATAACTAGTTATATTAATAGATCCCTGATGTTGAACTATGCTTTCATTATAGGGATAATCCCACATGGTCATAATGCAAAATGTTTTAATATGTTATTATATTATATTAATAATTTGGGGAGTATGTTATACTTTTGCATCAATATTTATAGGCCAATTTGTTTTTTTAATTCTATGTTATCTTTTCAGATTCCCGTGTATGTGTAATACTCACAGCATAAATAATTGGAAAGATTTTTCTTCCTTTTCTGATATCAGGCATAGTTTAAATAACAGAATGCTTCTATTTCTATTAATGTTTTGAAAGAATCCATGCTTTAAATTATCTGGATTTGAAATATTGTCTAAGAATATCTGTTAATAACTTTCTCAGTTTATGTTACAGTTATTGGACTCTAGATAATGTTTCTCTCCTTGGGTCAAATTACATAATTTATATTTTACCAACAATACCATTTCATCCTGGATTTCAGGTATTATTAATTCATTGAGGGAAGTGTGCTCCTAATTCTTTTTTTTTTTTAAACAGGACTTTATTGGGGAACAGTGTGTAGTTCCAGGACTTTTTTTCCAAGTCAAGTTGTTGTCCTTTCAGTCTTAGTTGTAGAGGGCGCAGCTCAGCTCCAGGTCCATTTGCCATTCCTAGTTGCAGGGGGCACAGCCCACCATCCCTTGCGGGAGTCAAACCGGCAACCTTGTGGTTGAGAGCCCACTGGCCCATGTGGGAATCGAACCAGCAACCTTTGGAGTTAGGAGCATGGGGCTCCAACCGCCTGGGCCACTGGGCCAGCCCTTCCTAATTCTTTTTAATTGTCCTAATATCTTTCATAACTTAATTTTCTGGATATTAATGTGGAATATGTGTGGGTTTTGTTTTCTCTTTATTTGGATTATTCAATTCTTCTTGCTCTTGACATTTGTTGCTGCTGCTGCTGTTTTCCAAGAACCACATCTGGGGAATTTGTGATTGATTCTATTTTTTTCCCTTCTATTCCAAAAATTCACCAATACCTTAATTAACTGATTTAAATTCTTTCATATGTTCTGTGAATCTATTTAAGATAATACGTGCTATTCTCTGTACATTTTTAATTTAATTTCCCTCTATCCTGTTGTCTGTATTTGACTCATATAGAATTACTAATACTTTAACTAATTGGGATGTGACTCATTCACACAGCAAGTATTGTATTTTTTTCCCCCTTAATTGAGCTGATAACTTTTTTTTTTACATTTAATTCTCATCAATATTTTTATACAATCATGCCTGGCTTTCTTAATTTCCCTCATCTATCCTATTCTATTTGCTTATTTTTTTGTTTTTGTGCTTTCTTGCTCTCCTTCCATATTTTGTCATTTGTCTAGGTGTTTTTTTTCTTAAATAATTTGGAAGTAATTATTTTTTTAGTTATATTAATGAATACGTAAAAGACTTCTTAACGCTAATCAAATTAACATATAATATGAAGGCTACTATAGACTCTACTAGTGTTTACCAATAAACAGTTTTCCTTTTTCTCCGTGCATGAGAAAAGCTGGAGTTCCCCAAGACCTTGAAGTTGGATGGACCTCTAGGATAAGTCCTGGCCAATAAAATGTGAGCAGAAGTGACTTGTGTCATTCCAGGCTAAGGCACTGAAAAGTCTCTGTCATACTCCGTTCTCTTTCCCTCTTATGCAGCGCCAGTGAAAATCCACCTGGTGAAGCCTCTGTGGCCCTGGAATCTGTAGTTACTTGTGGAGCAGAGCTCATGCCTCCAACCCAGGAGTGCACGTGGACGATTGAGAAATATCCATCAGTTATGTTGTCATGGACATTTAAGAGTTAAAATGTTACTACAGCCAATCCTAGTGTCTCCTGACTGATTGATCCAAATAGAGAAGAGACTATAAGCACATGCAAGGTGCTTACATAACTAAATAAAATATAACATTAATATAAGTAAAATCTAAAATAGTTGACACTGGCAGAAAATAAGCGTTCACTTATAGGAAAACAATTTAGTGGCAAAAGCACAGGCTTTGAAATCAATCTTGTGGTTGATTCATGGATTGTATGACTGGCAAGGTACTTAACTGATGCATGTTTGGTTTTCTCATTTGTACAATAGAGTTAATAATTACCTTGGGGAATCTTTCTAAGGATTAGATAAAAATAATGATTGTTAAACACCTGGCGTCTATGTGATTCCAATGAAAGTAGATATAATACTTATTATTGTTTCTGTTGTTTATTCATATTACAAAACAAAGCATTACTAAAACTTTTTGCTTATAAAAATCTTGTTAATATCAATGGAACTTATCAGATAAAGTCGATAAAACTAATGGTCTGACTTTCATTATATAATAATTCCATATACACCAAAATAAAAAAATCTTTTTTTAAAGACACAATATTTTCACATATATAATTTGTTAAATTCTTTTTGTTGACATATTGGAACTTAACGTTTGAGTTCTTTATATTGCAAAGTTTATGCTAGGTTCTTTTATCTCGAAATGAGTACATGTGTAAAAAATACATAACACAGGGCTTGTTTTAAAATATAAAACTAGACATTTTTATTCTTTCTTCACAATACAAAATAATCTAATGAATATATTAAAAGAAAAAAACATTCTTTAAACATTCCTGGTTTAGGTGATCAAATATCTTTATTGTTTTCTTTCTAATTATTTTTAACTGAGAATTTTATTTTTATGGTCAGTATCAGAGCCAGTTGAGTTGATTTTCATTTGTTTAGAAATGAAAAGTGTGTGTGTAGAGATCTAAGATGGCGGAGTAGATAAACACTGTGCTTGTGTACTTCCATGAACACAACTAAATTATAAAACAATCAACCTGGAGAACCAACTGCAATCTAGCTGAACAAAAGTCCTATAACAAAAAATATAAAGAAGAAGCAATGTTCAAGATTGATAAGAGGGGTGGAGATGCAGAATGGGCCCCACATCCGTGTGGTGGTTGAGAATCAGGAGTGATATCTCGGCCCCAGCAGATACCTGTGAAGGAGTGAGGGGCCTGAAGCCCATGCCAAGCTCCCCAGCCGAGAGTACTAGTGCCGGAAAGAGGAGCCCCCAGTATATCTGGCAGTGAAAAACAGCGGGGATTCCAACCATCTGGGGGGGACAAAAGGCTGGGGGAAACCCAGATGTCCTTTTAAACAGCCCGCACACAGACTCACTCATTTGCAGACCCTCACCCTGGGCTCTGGTGGAGGGACAGGTGACTCAGGGGGTGTCAGAGACATATGTGGAGCAGAGTGAGGTGTGTGATTTTGGGGGAAGTCTGCGGGAAAGTCAGCATTTTCCCTGTGTAAAGTCCTGTTCCCATGCAGCTGACAGGCAGGTGCCATCTTTACTGTGTTGAGTCTGCCCCCTCACTGCCAAATCTGAATTTGATTGGCCTGGTGAGCTCTGTTGCTCCACACTGCTGACTCACTGGGACCCTGCCCCACCCAACTCCCCAAATGCCAGAGGTACTTTCTCTGTAAGCAGCCAGTCCCACCTGCATTGCAATCTTTCTTGGAAAATGATCAAAGTCTGGCAGCCCCAGGCAGGTGGCGACTAGCCTTGATGTGCTCTGAGACATTTGCTGAGTCGCTCCAGGCTCAGAACTGGCACCAAACCAGAATTTACATTAATGGGCTGATCACAACTCTTCCCACTCTAGTGACTCCCTGAGACTCTGCCTCACCCACTTGCATACCGCACTTGGCTCTAACAGTGGCTGAACCTTAAGGGAGCTGGCAGGTAACACCAGGCCTCGGGGTGTCCTGGCTTTTTGTGGAGCTACCCCAACAAAGCCTTGTACTAGTGGCAGATGTCCTCAGTTTGCAGTGTGGACACTCCCACATGCCTCCAGGTTTAGTACAGGTAACAAACAATGGCGGATTGCTTTGTAGCTCCTACCAAGTAGCCCCCAGCTGTTCACAGGCAGTGGCTGAACTGGATCTGCACCAGAGCCCCTCCAAAGAGGCCCCAGAACCAAAAATACTCAGAGGTTGGCTTCACACCACAGCAGAGCACTGCCCAATTAACCCCAAATGTGGCACACACAAATGGCAGTCTCTACAGGTACTAGAGCTAGCTGGAGCAAATCCCACTCTGTGGGAGAAGCTCCCCCCCGCGCGCACACACACACATACACACACACACACACACACACACACACACACACACCACATACACAGCAGCCCACGAGCAGGGCTGTGGGGTTTGGACATGACCAAACCCCACAGCCAATCAGCCTGAGGGTCAATCCCACCCACTGATGTACCAATAGCAATCAGGGCTCAACTAACAGGATGGCACACACAACCCACCCACACAATAGACACTCCTGGCGCAGCCAGAACAGGTGATGCTAGAGACTGTGCCAGGGCTCCACAGGGCACCTACTATATAAGGCCACCTGGTCAAGACTGGGAAACATAACAGATCTACCTAATACATAGAAAAAAAAACACAGAAAAGCAGCAAAAGAGGAAACAAAGACATGTGTCCCAAATGAAAGAACAGGCGAAAACTCTAGAAAAAGAACTAAACCAAATGGAGGCAAGCAACCTACTAGAGACAGAGTTCAAAACAATGGTTATAAGGATGCTCAAGAAAGAACTTCAACAAAGAGATAGCAAGCACAAAGAAGGACATATGAGGTGTGATCAAACAATACAGTGAATGTTTAAATTAAAAAAAAATTATTACAGTAAAAGACACATTGCCATTAATCCCTCTCAAAATACCCCCCGCCCCCTTGCTTTGAATACACTTGTCCCATTATTCTTGCCACTTTCTGAAGTAGTCCTGGAAGTTCTCTTTCATGAATGTCTTTAGTTGCGCTGTTGTGGCTGCCTCGATGTTCTGAATCATTTCGACTTTGGGGAAGACCCTGAAATCTCATGGTGCCAGACCTGGTAAATAAAGTGGATGAGGAGACACAGTAATGTTTTTATTTGACAGAAATTGCCATATACCAAAAGCAATATGTTACATGGAGCATTGTCATGATGGAGAATGATTTATGGCACACTTTAAAGCACACCTTCTCTCAACCATGGCACTTGGCAGCAGCATTCATGGCATTTTCTGATTATAATGGAAAGCCTCCATGTCACACAATGCTTCTGGTACTGCAATTTCTGCCAAATAAAAACATTATAACGTGTCCTTATCCATCTTATTCTCTGAATCTGGCACTATGTGAATTTTGGTTCTTCCCCAAAGTCAAAATGACCACGAATTGATTCAGGACACCAAGGCTGCCGTGACAGTGCAACTAAAGACACTCACAAAAGAGGACTTCCAGAACTGCTTCAGAAAGTGGCAAGAACAATGGGATGAGTGTATTCAAATCAAGGGGCAGTATTTTCAGGGGTATTAATGGTAATATGGCTTTCACTGTGATCATTTTTTAAAATTTAAACAATCACCATATTTTTTATCACATCTTGTACAAATCATAACAAAGAACCAGTCAGAAGTTAAGAATACAACCAGTCAGAAGTGAAGAAATGACAAATGCACTAGAAGGAATCACCAACAGACTAGATGAAGCAGAGGCTCAAATCAGCAATTTGGAAGATGAGGTAGCAGAAAACACCCAATCAGAACAGCAAAAAGAAAAAGAATCCCTCCCCCCTCAAAATAAGGATAGTTTAAGGGTTTTTTGGGACAGCATGAAGCATGACAACATTCATATCAGAGGGGTAAAAGAAGGAGAAAAAAAGAAGCAGGGACTAAGAACCTATTTGAAGAAACAATGACTGAAAACTTTCCCAACCTGTTGAAGGAAATAGACATACAAGTCCAGGAAGCACAGAGAGTCCTAATAGAATGAACCACAACAGGTCCACACCAAGACACATTATAATTAAAATGGCAAAGGTTAAAGACAAAGAGAGAATTTTAAAAGTAGCAAGAGAAAGGCAACTAGTAACTTATAAGGGAGCTCACATAACTGTCAGCTGATTTCTCAGCAGAAACTTTGCAGGACAGAAGGGAGTGGCACAAAATATTCAATGTGGTGACAAGCAAGCATCTACCACCAAGACTACTCTCCCCAACAAGACTATCATTTAAAATCGAAGGACAGATAAAGAGTGCCCCAGACAAGAAAAAGCTAAAGGAGTTTATCACCACCAAACTAGTATTATAAGGAATATTAGAGGGGCTTCTTTAAGACAGGAAAAAAAATCAAAATTATGAATAATAAAATGACAAAAGCTATATAGCTATCACAATTAGTTTCAATGTAAATGGATTAAACGTTCCAATCAAAAGACATAGGGTGGCTGAATTGATAAGAAAATAAAACACTTATATATGCTGTCTACTCTTGTAGACTCACTTCAGATTGAAAGACACACACAAACTGAAAGTAAAGGGATTGCGAAAGATATGTCATGAAAATGGAAACAAACAAAGAAACAAACAAACAAAAAACCTGGGGTAGCAACACTTATACCAGACAAAAGAGACTTTAAAACAGGGCTATAAGGAGAGACAAAGAAGGACCCAGTAATCCCACTTCTGGGTATTTATCTGAAGTAATCCCAAATGCTACTTCAAGGGGACATGTGCATCCACATGTTCATTGCAGCATTGTTTACAATAACCAAGATGTGGAGGCAGTTTGGGTTTCCATCGATGGAAACAGATAAAGAGGAGGTGGTACATATATACAATGGAATATAACTCGGCCATGGAAGGCAATGGGTTCTTGCCATCTGCTGTGGCATGGAGGGACCTGGAGGGTATTGTGCTGAGTGAAGTATGTCAGACAGAGAAAGACAGAATCAATGTGATTTCACTTATATGTGGAATCTAAAGAAAATAAACAAACAAAACAGAAACAAACTCATGGATACAGAGAACATTTTGATGATTGCTAGATTGGAAAGGGGATTGGGAGGGTGAGTGGAAGAGGGAAAGGGATTAAGAAGTACAAATTGGTTGTTACAAAGTAGTTATGGGGTGTAGGGTATAGCATAAGGAATATAGTCAATAATATTGTAATTACTATAGTGTCAGATGGCTACTAGATTTGTTAGGGTGATAGATAGGATGGGGTTAGGGAGCAGGGTGACAAAGGTGAAGGGATTAAGTACAAATTGGTAGTTACAAACTAGTGATGGAGATGTAAAATAAAGCATAGGGAATATAGTCAATAATATTGTAATAAGTATGGGTAGTGCTAGGTGGGTACTAGACTAATCAGGGGATCACTTCTTAAATTTCATAGATGTCTGGCCACTATGCTGTACACCTGAAATTAATATATAATAATATTGAATGTCAACTGTAATTGAAAAATTGAAAAGGGGAGAGGAGGTGAAGGGTAATAAGAGGTCCAAATTTCCAGGTATAAAACAAATAAGTCATGGTTATGTAACATACAGCATAGGGAATTGAGTCAATAATATTGTGATACCATAGTATGGTGTCAGATGGTTGCTGGACTTATCATGGTGATCCCTTCTTTAGGTATATGAATGTTGAATAACTATGGTGTACTCCTGAAACTAATATACTATTGTACATTAGCTATATTTTAAATAAAAATCTTGTTTCTAAAATGTGTGTGTGTGTGTGTGTGTGTGTGTGTGTGTGTATGTGTGTAGACACCAAGATTTTATTGTTATTACATCACTGACAGGAAAATCTCTAAAATATAATTATCTATAACTATGCCTTATTTCTTCCCCCAAACAGAGCATTTTTTAGTTTGACAAATAATAACACTTAGAAAAATTCTGAAAGGTACATATTAATTCATATACAACAATTAAGTTTGTGAACTTGTTGCAACAATGTTGCTAACCTTTTTTGATATCAGAGGGATTATTCATTATGAATTTGTACCAACTGGACAAACAGTTAACCAAGTTCACTATTTGGAAGTGCTGAAAAGGCTGCGTGAAAAAGTTAGATGACCTGAAATTTTTGCCAGCAATTCATGGCTCTTGCATCATGACAATGCACCAGCTCACATGTCACTGTATATGAGGGAGTTTTGAGTCAGTAAACAAATAAGTGTATTGGAACACCCTCCCTACTCACCCGATCTGGCCCCCAATGGCTTCTTTCTTTACCCGAAGATAAAGGAAATACTGTAAGGAAGACATTTGGATGACATTCAGGACATCAAGATAGTATGATGACAGCTCTGATGGCCATTCCAGAAAAAGAGTTCCAAAACTGCTTTGAAGGGTAAACTAGGCATCGGCGTTGGTGCCTAGCTTCCCAAGGGGAGTACTTCAAAGGTGACCATAGTGATATTCAGCAATTAAGTATGTAGCACTTTTTCTAGGATGAGTTCGCAAACTTAATTGTCAGACTCATATTTGCCCATTGTAGAGTTTGGAGAATTTAACTGTCTGAGTCTGGTGAAAACCACAAAATAAATTTAATGTTTTAAAAGTTCCTTGAAATAAAAACTAAAATCACTGAATACAGGCTTCACAAATATTTGCGCTAAATCTTTTCAAAAAATATTTTAATAATTAAAATATTTAAATATATATTTTTATATTTTTTTACTTCTAATGTCAGAAACAGCTGATGTTGCCTTAACAACTCCAATGGATAACTTGTTTCAGGGATACAAATTTGATTTTAGAAATGTGATTTAAAAATATATTGACCTAATATTTACAATCAAAACATACCCTAAAGGACTTCTATTACTAATAATTAAAGGAATGCTACAATATGGATGGACCTAGAGGGTATTATGCTAAATGAAAAAAGTCAGACAGAGAAAGACAAATAGTATATGATCTCACTTACATGTGAGATATCTTATGGTGTCCCCAGGCATTTGCAAGGTGTCTGCCACCCTGGGATTCAGTTAGTTTTCCTGGTACTGACAGAAAGCAATGTACGTCTTACGTAAGAGAAAGTAGTTCCCAATCCAGGAGTTGAAAGCGATAGTTAAATTTGAACTTCCATGTTATAATTTTTAATGGTAGCACTGGGAACGGGTGCTCAAAAGGAATAGAGGTGGAAAACACACAAAAACAACTTGAAAAGAGACATCTCCTGAAGGTGGGCTGTGGGTAGCTTGTTTATTTTAAGGTAGACACAAAAGGCAATTTCCTGTGGCTGATTTTAGCAGCTATAGTCACACTTAGAGCAGTTTCCAGAGGTTGCATAGCATAAGGAAAAAATTGGGGGTTCTAGAACAGAACAGGTAAGAATATTGACCATTATCTCCAGCACTTGTTAGCTCTGTGACTATGGGAGTGACTTGGCCTGTTTGAGTCTCAGTATTCTTATCTATCAAATGGAGATAATAATAATGAACTTGCAACATTGTTGTCAAGATCAAAACGAATACCCTTAAACATCTGAGCACCTGTCCATGCTCAATAGTGACATCGATACAAAATTTACTTTTGTAATTGCAAAGCTTCCTATGGACTATATTAATATGGGGCAGGATGATGAGACTTTTGATGTAGTTATATAAAAACTGAATTTCTCTTCCGTTTCCATGACTTCTTTCTCTATCCCTTTCTTCCTACCATCTCACCCCTCGGTTTAATTAATCCTTCTTAACATATTTTTGAAGTGTATTTAGCCCCTTTGAATGTTGACATTTCCAAGACACCTAACCAGGTCATCTTCCTGCTTTTTTCTCTAGTTTTATCTCTTTTGACATAAAAAGGAAGAAAAACTATAGCTGTGAGGGTTTCAGAAAACATACCACTTGTTTTACTCAGAGATTTATCCGTGGAACAAATTGAGTTCCCAAGCAATAAAACTGCCATACACAAGGCTTCTTTAAAAGAAATTCTACTTGAAGATAGATGGGGGACTCAAATATTGCCAGAAAGTGACAGGCTTCTGGTCACAAAAACAATTATTCCCTTTAAAAGGGAGAAATACAATTAAATTCTGAAGCAAATTTCAATGTCATTGCATTTAGGGCAATATTGAACTATGTCTTTTCGGTGTTTTTCTATGAGCCTCGTCAGGCATTTAGCCATGAAATCCTATTTTGTAAACTAGACACTGGGAAAAGGTTGAGGAGGCTCGTGGGGTTTTCTTAGCAACACTGATGGCTCCGAGGGTAGCGCTAAGCAAGTCATTTACCTTCCTTTTCACATTACTGAATTTCCATTTTCACATTTCTGACCAGTTGGGTATAGGGTTTTCCTTCCTCTTAGGAACAGGAGGTCTTTATGTTCTTTTAGTTCCACTAAATCAAGATGTGGGGGACCTGAGAATACGATGCTTGAGAGGTATGAAGGATAAGATCCAGATTCTTTAAAATAGTCACCAGGATCCTGACTCTCCACCAGCTTCATTTCAAACGCTTCCCCACCCTATAAACTCTTCTCTCTGTTTGAAGAACTCTCCCCCACTATAAACCTCACTACTCATTTATTCATTACATAAATAATTATGAGTATGTACAATGTTCCTGCTATGGTGCTAGGTGCTAGAGATCAGTATAATAGACAAAGTCCCTGATTTCATATGTTCTACATTCTTGGGTGAGGGGTGGAGAGGAAGCTAAACAAAACAAAACAAAAAAAAAGCCAACAAATAAATAGAAAACTGCAGATTATAGTAAATTGTACGAAGGAAATAAACATTCCTCAGGTCTCCACTGAAATATTACCACTCCATTCCCTACTCATGATATAAATTAGGACACCCTCTTATAGTCTTTGATCACCCCTTTTTTGCTCATTTTTGTATTCCCAGCCCCTATAGTAGACATCCAGTGATATACTGGTACAGTAGTTTCATAAATTATGGTTGAGGGTCTGGGACAAATCAGAATTGTCAAGTGTTTGTTGCCAAATATTTAAAGGAGGCCAGAAACATGTTTTTACAGTGCTGAGTGACTAATTCACTCATTCTTTTAATATTACTTCAAGGAAGAAATACATAAGTGGTCTTAAAGAATAAAACCAAACAAATGACATTGCAGAGGAAAATCCAGGTAAAGAAAAAGCATGCTTAAAGGCACAGAGAACTGACTGGGAAATTACAACTAGCCTGGCAATACTAGGAAATGGATTGTAAGGGTGTAGTTTTTCGTTTTTGTTTTTAATTTACCATTTTAACTTTTTTTTTTTTTAAGATTTTATTGGGGAAGGGGAACAGGACTTTATTGGGGAACAGTGTGTACTTTCAAGACTTTTTCCAAGTCAAGTTGTTGTCCTTTCAGTCTTAGTTGTGGAGGGTGCAGCTCAGCTCCAGGTCCAGTTGCCGTTTTTTTCTAGTTGCAGAGGGCACAGCCCACCATCCCTTGCGAGACTCGAGGAATTGAACTGGCAACCTTGTAGTAGAGAGTCCACTTGCCCATGTGGGAATCGAACTGGCAGCCTTTGGAGTTAGGAGCATGGAGCTCCAACTGCCTGAGCCACCGGGCCGGCCTAAGGGTGTAGTTTTTGAGAAAACTACTCAAATTTTGAGTAAATCACTCAACTTTATTAGAAGTTGAGTAATTTTCTTTATTAGAACTGAAAATAGAGAGGGGAGAGAATTACTATTTTAATGTTCATTATGTATTTTACTACATGCCTTTCATGGGTTAAACCATATTCTTCAAAATAACATCAATATCATTTTATCCATTTTCTTATATGGGGAAATGGGTCTCTAAAAGATCAATTTAGGTCAATAGTAACTAGGTATTCCAACTGGTCTTGCAACGCAGGTGTTTTGGTCCCTAAAGTCTATATACTCTGACTACGTAACACTGTCACTCAGTTATGTGTTCATATTTTGCTTGAAATTTCTCAAATTATAATCTGGGTCCTATTAATTTCATTCATGATGACTTTGCGCTCATGACCTAATCACTCCCCAAGGCCCCAGATAGGATTGAACACATGCATTTTGAGGATTAGGCTTCAACACATGAGTTTTGCGGGAATACAAACATTCAACCTATGATAAGTAGTATTCAACTTACTTTTAGTTGCAGAACTTATTGTCAAATAAGACATTTCAGAGAACTCCAAAATATGAAACATATAAAAGGGAAAGTTCTCTGGAACATGATGAAAGTCCAAGTCATACCAGTTCAGACATGTCCCACATGCTTCCCCCAAACAGGCAGCCCCTGAGGCACTTCCTGGTTATACTATAGCACCACAGAAGCCACTGGGAAATAGCTGGTGCAGTATTGAGATTTATAAACAGTTTCTGGCTCGCAGTGCCCTTTGGAATGCCCTGAGTGATAAGAGCAATGGGAGTATCTTTTGTTGTATTTAGCCTCTGTCCTCCGTTCCTTAAATCTGCTTCAGAACCATAAAGGTGAAATGGGTGTCTGGTTATTCATAACAATTGTATGTATGTTAATGAGATGACTGTTGGGAAGCACCTAAGAATGGGGGCTGATTACCAGAAAAGCAAGCCAAGAACAGAGTGGCAAAAATTTCACTCCCATCCTCTGATTTCTGGGGAGGGGGGAGGGGCTAGAGGTTGAATCAATCACCAATGGCCAATGAGTTAATCAATCATGCCTAGGTAATGAAGCCTTCATAAAAATCAAAAGGAGAAGGTTCAGAAGGTCTCTGGGTGAGGGAACCAGAACAAGTCTATGTGCCACGATGCTGGACCCCAAACTCCAGGAGGACAAGAGCTCCTTTGTTTGGGACTTTGCTCTATATATCGCTTCATCTGGCTATTGATTCATATCCTTTGTAATCTAGTGAGTAAATGGGTTTCTGAATTCTATGGGCTACTCGAGCAAATCAATAAAACCCAAGGGGGGGGGGGGCAACTCTGACTTATAGCCAGCCAGTCCGAAGCAGAACTAAAATCTTGAACTTGTGACTGGCTTGGAAAGTGAAGGGCAGTCTTGTGGGACTGAGCCCTTAACCTATGGACTACCTCCTGGTAGATATTGTCAGAATTGAGTTGAATTGTAAGACACCCAGCAGGTGTCTAGAGAATTGCTTGGTGGTTGACGGAAAACCACCTCACCCCACCCCCCATCCCCACTACCCCATGTTGAAAGTATGTGCAGAACGCAAAAGGGCTTGGAAATCACCAGTTTAACCTCACGGATTTGTGTTCCAGTCTCAGCTCTGCATCTACTTGCTCTAGGGTCTTGAGCAACATCATTACTCTGATTGATGACTTTGCCTTATTGTGAAGGTTATAGGAGATAATGACCATAAAATATAAGTACATTACGTGAGTAATCATATAGATGCTCAATAAACTTTGTTGGAGGAAGGTTCATTTGGAAGTTAACACTGAGCTCTTCCTAATAGGTTAAACTGATGAGGTTTGGAGATTACTGAAATAGTAAGCTCATGTTTAAAGAATCCATTGACCATGTGTATTTTCATTTGAAAAGGATGATAAATTCTTCATATCATCTCTAAATTCAGAATGGAATGGTAGAAACCCAAGAAAAATGCACAGGGCTAGGACCACTCGTTATGATTTAGAAACATGAGTTAGAAAGTGCATCTGTCTCCCTGCTTTGAAAGCAGATAACTGCATTATTTTTGTAAACAAAAGTAGAGGTAAAGTCACTGTGACACACATTTCTACAATAACAAACCAGAGAATAGTAGAGACAAATAAATTAATATGTGTTGCTAGGGGAATATTTTCTCCAGCAAAGCCATGCATTAACTCTCACAATAAAGTCATCTAATAAATGGTTCATCTAGACACTAATATTTAATCAATTCATAGCTTTAATTGCTCTAAGAACCTTTGAAACACTGTAGCATATTTAAACATATTCAGGGTTATTCATTGTTCAAGGTTAATTCGTTACTCAAAGTTGTTTTAAAATGAGTAAATGACATGAAAGGAAAGCACATATCACTTCGTACTAAATGCTAACATTGTAATTGTTTAGGTAGGTAGATTTTTTACCTGCAATATTTCACCTTAGAATTTTTCTGACAATTTAAAAATTTAATAGAAACTACTTATGTAGTCAAGAAAAGTTTGTTCTGTTGTAACTTATTAAATAAACTGATTTCAATTTTTGTATGGAGTAACTTTTTAATTTGTTAGAGCACTACAATGTTTTACCTACTTAATTTTATAATGTTAGATATCAATAATGAAATATATTTGCTACATTCAGTGAAATGAAATGTTATGCCAAATTGAAAAATATTAATGGACTTTCTTTACATTTAGCATTTCTTCCCACATATATGACAATCCCTAGATAAATAAAACTGCTACCCTGAAGTATTAGACTTTTCCACAAGAGGGCTCCTGAAAGGCAAATTATTGCCCATGGTTAGTGATCTGCCTACATCTACTGGTAAAAACTAGAGAAACAAGATTTTTAAATATTTCCCTGAGAATTTATTAAAATTTTAAAAGATTACTTTAAACTTAAACTCATATTTCCACTAACTAGACCTAGCTAATAGTAATAAAAGCTAAAATTTATTGAATGTTTCCAGGCAATGTGTGAAATACTGGTATGTAGCTATTATTATTATGAATTGCCCTTTATGTAGTTAGTTACGATAAGCATGGAACTTTGGGGCCAGACTTCCCAGATTATAAATCCAGCTCTCCCATTTTTATTATTTCTGTGACCTTGGGCAAAATATTTGTTACTTAACATTATCTGTACTCAGTTCCTCTTCTGTAAAATGAGTTGGTAAGCATTAAAGGAGTTACGACACATTAAGCAATTAGAAGAACAGCTGGCACATACTAAGTGCTTTGTAATTCTCACTACTACTATTATTACAAATAAAACTGAAGCACAGAGAGATTAAATGACATGCCCCATATCCCACAGGTAGTGGTTGAATAGACTATGTATGAACCAATATGCCTCTAATGGAAGACAAAACTGGCAATTTCACCTTCCATACTGGCCCCCACTGTCAGCACGAGGAGAGTCGCCCCTCGTTTGCCCACACAGCTAGCACGTCTGTGTTTCTAAATTATCCTCTGTGACACCCTCTGTAATTACTGACTCATGGCACTGTTACTCCTCACTGTAACCATTGACTTATGTATTGAACACTGCCATGAGGCTACTTGAGTTTCAGGACAATATTTATTTTTGCTTTTCTAGCACATAGCAGGTACTTTCCTCAGTTAGCAAGGATTAACAAAATGATTAAAAATAAGGGTGTACTAATCTTTACAACTGTTCTGTAAAACCGTTTTCATAAATTCCATTTTACTAATGAGTAAACTGAAATTCTAAGAGCTTACAGCATCAAAATCTCATCGCTTGGAAATAACCAAGCTACTTAAAACTGGACCTGACTTCATAGCCTTTGTTGTTTTTGCTGTAGTACCCGTTCCCCACACCCTGACGCTCATGGTTGTTTGTATGTTTACCGATTGAAGACAGCCTTTGAAAATCCCAAGAAACATACCCAAGTGTTTTGAAGACAGATGATAAATAGTTTATTTTTTTCATCCACAATAACTCAAGTAGTCAAATGATAATTGTTCCTTTCAACTAAATTTGGTCAAATTGTGCACTTTTTTCCAACATGTTTAAAAATCCTCAAATTGATTTAACTCTTCTTTTAGAATTATTTCAGCGGTACCTTTCAAAAAGATGTGGTCCTGGGATAGATCTTGATGGCATTATGCTAAGTGACATCAGTCAGACAGAAAAGAAAAATACTGTATGATCTCACTTGTATGTGGAATTTTAAAAAGTGAAATCTATAAAAATAGAGAGTAAGATGGTAGTTACTAGGGGCTGGGGCTAAGGGGGGGGAGAGATTGGAGAGATGATGTTTAAGGGCACAAAGTTGCAACCAGTAGATAAATAAGTCCTGGAGCTCTAATGCACAGAATAGTGATTATAGACAATACTGTATTATATACTTTGAGGTTGCTAAGAGACTAGATCTTAATTGTCCCCACCTCAAAAAAAGGTAATTATGTGATGCAATAAAGGAGTTATAAATGTATCAAATCAACACATTGTACACCTTAAACTTACACAATCTTATGTCAATAAAAATAAATAAAAATGTATTATAAGCAAATATTTAATGTAATTATAATTAAAAACCAAGCCAGATATTTTTTCAGCACTAGAGATACCACACCAACTAAAACCGGTGCTCACTTGTGGTATGGCAGGCGTTCAAAGGCCTTCCACACCACAGGGAGAGGCAGATACGAACTAAAGAGTTACTCAGATAGTATGAAATCACAACTGTGAAAAGCACTACCGTGTGTCCCCGAAAATAAGACCTAGCCGGACAATCAGCTCTGATGCATCTTTTGGAGCAAAACTTAATATAAGACCCGGTCTTATATAATATAGTATAATACCGGGTCGTATAGTAAAATAAGACCAGGTCTTATATTAATTTTTGCTCCAAAAGATGCATTAGAGCTGATGGTCCGGCTAGGTCTTATTTTTGGGGAAACAGTGTAAGAATAGGAGTACTACACAATGAGAGTGCATCATGAAGAGAACCACCTGTATTTCTGACCTGAGAGCCCAGTGATGAGTAGGTGTCAACCAGGTGAAAAGAAGAAGGAGGAACATTATCCAGGCAGGGGGAACCACCTGTGCCATGGCCATGTAGGGGCAGATACTGACATGCCGAGGAAGAGCTAAAAGAGAGTGAGGCGCAGTATGGGTCAAGGGGAGACTGGACGATAGAAGGGAGACAACTCATTAATTTAGTAAACATTCTCTGGCAACCTGCTATGTCCCTGCTGATGCCATAGGTACAGAGAAATCACAAAGCGGGTGTGGGGGCAGAGCCCCAGAAAGTAGTTTACAGGCTCTCGGCCTCACGTGGAGGGGTGCTGGCTCGGGTAGTAGATGGCCGTCAGCTGGGGCTGGTTGGCCGTCAGCTGTAGCCATTGAGCCATTAGCCACTAATATAACTGCTGCGGCTACAAAGGAGAGCCGAGGAGAGTGGAGGAGAGTGAAAGAGAGTCGTCGGTGGGTTGCAGACAAAACGGACAGCAGGTTGCACGTCCAGTGAACCCAGCCTCCAGTGAGACCGTAGTGGTATGACTCCCCTACCTATGGCTCCGTGGGTGTTCCTTTTTGGCCTCACCATATCCTGCGTTCTTGTATGGGGAGCGGGAGCAGAGACCCCGCAGGCCTCCCTGCACGACAGCGGGAAAGCATTTTTCTCTCAGGGAACTTCTTAATCTGGCAGAAGATGGACACATGCACAGGCACCCCTAGATATGATATAATGTACTCAGTGTTGTAATAGCGATAAGAACAAAATGCGGGGGAGCGCAAGAAAGGAGTAATTAATTCTGATTGAGGAATGAGTTGGCAAAATTGCATTGAGTGATTGACATTTGAGCTGAGCCTTAAACGTATTCCAGCAAACAGCATGGAGAGATGCATGAGGTGTAAATAGTGACTGTAAATCTATTAAACAATAATTCCTATGAAGAAACTATATATGGATAGTTGCTCTCTCTCTTTTTTTTCTGCTTCCTAATACGGAAAACATGAAAATGTTTACCATACCATTCAGCATGTCTCAACAATCGCCGCTAGGTGGCGAACGTTTCCAAACCGTAGCGGAGCCTGTACTGAACCTAAGAGGCTGTTGGACCTTGGGCTCTCCAGCAATCACAAACAGAATATTCTAAAACATCCTCGTTATTGTCATTTTGAGCATCATTACTGTTTTTATAAAATAATAGGTAGCAAGGGGAATAGAACAGTATTTAAAAATTGTAAACACAGGTTTTATTGGCAGAAGTTAATATTCTGTTCTTTCAACAATGGAACATTCCACTTGAGGCTCAGAACAAGGCCAGAGAAGTAGAGCAGCTCCATCACAGATTCTCATCTCCATGACAACCTTCTCAGTTCCAAGCACAATTAAAGCTACAGTATCATTTTGTCAGGAAGAAAAAAAAAAATCGTAGTCCTAGCCGGTATTCATTTTTTTAAAAGCAGTTAGAGAAATTAAATTGATTCTAATTAGTGATACTGAATTATAGGGAGGAGGGAATAGATTTGAAAAATGCTTCACATAAGTAGCTCTATCTTTTCCACCAGCAAACAAAAATATGTATTTTGTGCCGTTAAATGCATTCATATTATCTCTATCCTTTAGCTTTCTTTGACAACAGCTCTTTGGTGCCAAGCATTCTCGAAAATCTTGGCTTAATTCCCTTTTATTTGTGAAGAAAAAAAATACGTTCATTCCATTAGTGATTAAATTTTGACCAGATGGACTGGAAAGGGTTGGGACTTCCTCAGAATCCTGGAATAACCTTATTTCCAGGTCCTGTGTTCCCTTATCTCTTCAGAAGACATTTTTGGGCTATTTAGTTGTCAGTGAAAAAATCTGTAGGGCTCAGGTTCTCTGTGTCCTGAAGGGGATTGTCCAGAATCTAAAGGGTTCAAAGAAAATGAAAGGGTTAAAAAAGTGAAACTTATAAAGTTTAGCAGAATAAGAGTTTGTTATATGAACAGCAAATTATTGATAAGGGATTTTATGGCTTAATGACTTTTCAAGAGTATATAGTGACATTTGAATAAGAGAAAGAAGACCAGCTCCTTTGTTCCTTTAAAATATATATTAATAAAGATAGAATAAATGGGAGCTTTCATGTTACTTCATGAAAGCAATAATATGAAAGTCTTCATTGAATTTAAGATACTTCTGAGATTCCTGAGAATGGTGATATATTTATTACCAAGGGTAATGATAAATTATCTCATAAAAAGTATAAACACAATTTGTTTTCTTCCCTTTACAAGTGTAACCCTTCCTGAAATCAGAAAGATGAGACAGATGGCTTCTCACAGACCCTTTCACTTCCTGCATCCTCCGTTTTCACAGGTATGAAAATGTCTGCAGTACAGCACTGTTGCTTTATTCACTTGAACCACAGTTAACATCCTACAAAAATGGCTGGGAGAAATAGCAACCAGTCTGTGATCTAGCTCACTTGTGGCTAGATACTGTCATGGCTTACAGAAGGTACTATTATTATTCCTTTTATGCATGAGCAAATTGAGGCAAAGAGTAGTTAAATGTCTTTCCCAGCACTACATCCACTATAGACTTCATATGTTTCTGTCCATCAGGCCTTTGGTTAATACATTTACTTCATTCTTGTGTAGAAGTGAATGGAGCTGTTCCTATCTTTGGCCTAACAGCAGACATGGAAGTGAGGCCTGGACACAGAGAGTTCCATCTCCTGGCCAAAATGATGCATTCAGGAATGGACACGGGACATAAGCTTTGCCAATGGAAATTGTTTCCAGCCAGAGAAAGAGACCACTTCTTTTTTTTATGGGGCAAATGTAAGCCTGGAATTATTGGTGGTCATTTTTTTTTCCATTTTGTAGTAGTATCTTATTATAGTTTAAGTTTGCATTTTACTTAGGATTCATGGTGTTGAACATTTTTTTAAAATATGCTAATCTGCCATCCAAGATTTTGCCCATTTAAAAAATTAATTTCTTTATTTTCTTACCATTGAGTATTGCAAGTTCTTCATATATTCTGGATATGTGATTTTAATTTTCTCCCTGTTTGTAGGTTGTCCTTTCATTTTTTTAAAGAGTTTCTTTTGCAGAGCAAAAACTTTTAATTTTGATGAAGCTGCAGTTGTTTTTTTTCTTTTATGAATTGTGCTTTTGGTGTCAGATCTAAATTTTTTACCTAACCCCAGGTCACAAAACTTTTCTGTTATGTTCTCTTCTAATTCCCTTAGGTGATTATAAAGTTAAGTTTGAGAATCACTAATGCTCTCATTCAGGAAGCATATATTCTGTAGAAGTCAATGAAAAGTCTTAAGCTGAGACTAACCTATATCTATTGCTGCATTCTGACATGAACAAATATATTTGGTCAACTTGCCAAACAACTTTGGAGGTTTAACTTCATAAAGAACTGTGTAACTCCTCAAATACAGACTTCGTGTTACTCCGTGAAAGTCCATTCTAAGAAAAAAGGTTGGAATAGCTGGAACTGAAGACAAAGAGAAAATGCCAGATGAAATCTTTTCAATTGAAGCTACTAAAGATGACATAGTAGTAATGAATACCTATAAAGTAATGACACCATGTCAGACATTTTCTAAGTGCCTCATGTGTATTAATTCTCACCACAATCTTATGCGTCAGATATTACTAATATCCACGTTTTATAGATGAAACTGAGAGATTAGGTTCAAGATCACTAAATTTAAAAAAAGCAGAGCAAAGATTCAAACCTAGAACCTCTGCTCTTAGCCACTAAACCATATTTTTCTTATATACTCAGAGAAAAGCTTTAGGATTACAAGACATTTAGGTAAATACTTTGTTACAAAAGAAAAAAAAGTCTGTGTAATGCCAGCATCCAGCATGGTGCTTAGCACATATAGGTGGTCAATAAATATTGGTTATTGTCTAAAATATCCTTCTATCCTCAGTGCAGCAATAGCATTGTTCATCTTTCTTTTGCAGCATTTATAACACTGTGCTGAATTTATTTGTTATTTATGTATTTCATGTCGTAAACTATGACCTCCTTTGGATTAAGAATTAGGGATATATATTCTCATTCTTAGCTCTTAGCAGAATGCCTTGAATGTGGTATTAGGTTGACTAATGTTAAATGAAGGTACAAATGAATGAATACAAAAAAGAAAGCGTGAATTCTAAAATAGTAAGTGAACAGTGCTATAGCTGCTTGTGAATATCATAATCACATCAAATATATTTAACCATTTTAAATTTATCTTTCTTATTAATAAAATGAGTGTAAATATATAATGCATCCCTAGAATTAATTAGGAATGAGAGTTGACATGCAAATGATCATTCTTATATATACAATTGTTAATGTCCTATAAATTAAAATGGTATATAAATCTTACTCTAAATCTGTGTGTGGCGGTTATCCTGTTAAACAGCTTTCTCTTCTGTCTTCTCGTAAAGAAATAAACCTTTCCCAGGAAGGTTTGGGCCAAGATGGTATTTTAAGGCTGTGCAGATATTTGTATACTCTTATTTTGTGTTTGACAAGCAGTAGAATATAGAGAAGGGGCTAAAATGGTGGACACAATGTGATAATAGATAAATAGAATAAGAGATCAGTGGAAGTTTGAGAGTAATTGTTGTTGTAACTGACTACTTTTGAAAAAATTTTACAAGAATTTTCACAGTTTTCAAAAGTTTTTGAACAATAATAGCTTCCATTTTTTGTATGCTTACCATGGGCCTGGCCCAGTGCTTCATAAAGAATATCACATTCAATTTTCTTGACAACCTAATGAGGTCAGAATTGCTATCCCTGCTTTACAGACGTGGAACTGAGACTCAGAGAGGGAAAATGGCTTGCCCAATCTCCTACAGCTTATAAATGGAAAAGCCAGGATTCAAACTTGTATCTTTTGAGTCCATGGTCTTTTTGTTACATTGCCTCCTTACAAAAGGAAAACTGTTTACAATTTTCCTATGCTTTCATGGCAATGTGAAAACTCTTTTTGCTGAGCGTAGAAGATATGGAACAGGTCACTAAATGTGGGAATTGATTTGTGTTAAAATCAATGCTTTTTGAGTGAATATTTCACTAATGGCTTTTTACAAGGTATTATATTTGGTATATGCATGGCATTAAGCCATGCTGTGAGACAGAACAAAGGTATTCCCATGAAAAATATTTATTGAACACTCCAGAAGCAACTGAAACTCCAAACTATTTTTACACTTTTGCTGGTGATTATAAAATAGAGGTTTATAGTTTTCACTGATTGGCTTTGGAGCATAAACATACTTTCCCTTTCCAGCCCTTTTCAGTTTATTGTGACATAAGCGATAGATGATTGCCTAATAATGGGAGTAATTTAATATGAAATGTTCAGAGAATCCTTAACGAATATTTTTAAAGTTATAATGAAGAACAACATCGCTCCAACTTCTTTGGCTGTGCAAATCCTTTGGAGGTGCTAAGGAAAAGAAGCATCACTGAAAATTCAACTGAGTTCTTTATGAACCTGCAGCAAATCTTCACATACAAACTGTGTATATGCCTTTCCAGGTGTATTAGTTACCTATTGCTGTATAACAAATTACCTCTAGAACCATGTGTCTTAAACATTTATTATCTCATAGTTTCTATAGGTCAGGAACCTGAGCATGGCTGACTGGGTTCTCTGGCCCTGGGTCTCTCACAATGTGGCAATCAAAGTGTCATCCCAGGCCAAAGTCATTTCAAGGTTTGACTGAGGATAGCACTGCCTCCAAGGTCACCTGCAGGACGGTTGGCAGGTCTCAAGTGATCCACTTCCAAGCTCACCAGCATGGCTGCACGCAGGCTTCACACCCTTACTGGCTGTTGGAGGGAGACATTATTTCCTTCCCACATGGTCTTCTCCATAAGCAGACAGCTTGCTTGTCCCAGAGGGAAGTCTCCAATCAAGAGAGTGAGGGATAGCAAGCAAGATAGAAATCATAGCCTTTTTGTAACCTAATGTTGAGAGTGACATCACATCAGTTTTCCATTCTTTTGTTCCTTTAAACTGAGTCTTTAGGACTGGCCCCTACTCAATGGGAGTGAACCCTACTCAGAGGGTGTGAACACCAGGAGGCAGAGGCACTGTGTGGTAGGTTGTCTCAACATTTTAGAGGGTGCCTACCACACAAACACTCATTAGGCCATAAGTCAAATCTTGTTATTATCATTGTTATTATTACCATCGTTATTATGGTCATGCAACAATATTAACAACTTATACTTTCATAGTCATTTATATTTTTCAAAGTGTGGTAGAAAAAGCTTACCATACTAAAGTCTGATAAATTTTATCAGAAGATAAAATGCGCATGTGTGAAATTCAGCCATAGGAATATACTGATGCCTGTGACTCTGAAAAATTCTTATGTCCTGTGCTTAAGAGTGGAAAGTAAAGTAGTAGTAAATCCATCTTAATATGATGCAAAGTAGTGCTGGTGTGCATGTATGTATCTTTGCAGCATAGCTGACTTAACTGTGACCTTGGGACTAGATAAAGCTAACTTGACGTCAAGGTGAATAAACCCATGACCTTGGCCTCATTAGCCCGAATCAACTGATTGCTTGATCCTAATGCTAACAGCACTGTGTACATCATGATTTTATGGCCTCCAGGTCAGTGACCACTAATATCAAGGAGTAAAAAACGTGGAAATGAAAAAGAACATGGTTTATAATTATGTTTTCTTCAGGAATATGTTTCCTAAACCTATTATAGTAAAGTTACTTGGACTCCGTTGAAGACCAAATTTCATGATGAATCCACTAGTTTCCAACAAAAATGTAAGAATTACACACTGATAAAAGGAACTGGCTGAAGCTACCATGGTTTAAAAAAAGCCCTGCCTGATGAACAGGTAGCTTGTGTGTGACTAGAGTGACATGTTGCTTGGGGTTATGAGCTAAGGTTTTTAGTGCTGAATTCTAGCTCTTCCATTTGTTAGCACTGTAACTCTGGAAATATTTCCTTAACTTTCTGAAATGCAGTTTCCTCACCTGTGAAACAAGGATGACATCCTATGGCAGCCATGAAAATGTGCCTCCCAGACCTCCTACTATAGGAAGCACACCAGACCCTAGGCCCCTGCTGTTATACTTTGAAACCCATGGCAGCATTTGCACAGAGGCCATGTAGCCCATGGGCTGCTCCTATCAAACAATTGAGTGTGATTGGGGTACTAGGTCCTGTTCCTGGGAGACATGGGACTCCTTTACTGGCAAATTTTGTCTGGAATATTTCCTAGATGCCTTGCCAAATCTTCTACTCTAGGATGCGTGCTTGGCTCTATAGGATGCTTCCAATCAACATTCTCTCTCTTCTCTCAGACTCACACTCAGGCATTGTAGTCTGTTGGCTCCCAGGCTTTGCCAGCTCCCTTCTGTATTAAGTGTGTCTTTTTATTTCTACAGTCTGATGTTTTGACATCTGGGACCTTGCTGACCCTAGAGGGAATGCCCTTCCCAGGTTAGCCTACAGATAATAAACAACTTGCCCATGAGCATGCCTTTTAAATCTAAAGCAGGAAATCCAGAGCCCATACAGTCAACCATCTCCTTTTGGGGCTCTTACATTCCAGTTTACTATTCACTTGGCCTAATCACTCCAAGACCAGGTGCCGAGCAACTAGAGACAACACCCAGAGCCCACTGAAATTACTCAAACTAGCCAATCCTAAACCTGCGTACCCTGCCTCTGCCTATTCCTTCTTGTAGAAACCACAACAAAGGCTTTTGCCCACATATTCCTCAGCTCCCTCCATCTTCTGACTAGCCCTGGTGCTTAACTGTGTGATGATATGCCTCTTGTTTTTAGGGAACTGTAAGTACATTTCCATGTCTGCATTTCTTGCCACACCTGATGAAAACAAATTCTGGGTACACTTAAAACACCTTCCTATTTCCTCTCACACAGAAATTTTCCCTAATTACATTCTTGCACATTTAATCCCCTCTTGGCATCTTTCTGCTTCTCAGAGGACCCAGACTAACCCACACTGCCTGCTAAAATGTCACAAAATGGTATTTTTAGCAGTCAGTGAGGGAAGGGGGTCTGGAGTATGGGGCTAGTGTACACATCATGTGTCTCCAGGGCAGAGGGATAACTCCATCCTGCCCTATCTTTAGATTGTTCCAGAAGAGGAAATCCATATTTTAAAAACATTCATTCAATTTCTTCAAAAACACTGTGATGATCACACAAAATATCAAAGGCTAGTTAGTTGTGACTCATAGGCAACATGTAGTTAAAAAAAGGGCAGAGCAAACGTGTGGAATTCCAGGCAGAAGAGAAAGCCTAAGCAAGGCTGGCAAGTGTTAAAAAAAAAAAAAAAAAAAAAAAAAAAAAATCAACCTAAATTTGAAGATTGAACTAGCTTTTTAAAAAGATTTATGAATTGGGTATCATCCCATCTAGCAATGAGGAGGGGACACTCAGGCGTTGTACAAAATGGATGGTTTATATAAAAACAAGGTGGGGCAAGGGAGCTATTAGAAAACAAAGGATTATTTTGGGGCACGGACATCTTTTCTTTTGGCCACTGATTTTTCTATACTGAGAAAAGAGAAAATGTAATTCACCAATACATACAGTTTTTGAGGTACCATTCTACTGATGATGGTGAACTCTGCATTGAAGTGATATAATATATTGTGAAGAACTGGAAATATTGATCAGTCCTTTAATTTAGTAGAGTAATGGGATAACAATGTTGGAAACTAAATTATGGTTTGAGATGATTGATTTTAAAGGGGCATGAGAGAAAATGTTTTTCACTTAATCTCTCTTAAAAACCAGTAAAATCAATTTCCTTATGTTCACAAAAGCCAAAAGGCATTGAAGATTAATTTCCACTTTATGATTAAGAAAAATGTCACATATAAACAGTGGGCTATTTCCGTTAGTGCAGGTATGTGGAAGAAGAAACTAGCTGATCTGTTATACTATTGATGCAATAATGACATCAGTTTTTAAAAGTCCCAAGTGATCATTCAACTCTTCCCTAAAAAAAAAAAAAAAGAAAAAAAGAAAATTTCTCTTTTCTAAAAACTGAATGGTTTCTGTCATCAAAGGACATATAAGAATATTTGGGTAACTATTTAATACTACAAGTTCTGACAATTAAGTTCATAAATTTGTTGCAAAGATATTACTAACTTTTTTTTATATTAGATGGATTATTCATTATGAATTTGTACCAACTAGACAAACAGTTAACCAAGATTACTATTTGGAAATGCTGAAAAGGCTGCGTGAAAAAATTAGACAATCTGAACTTTTCACCAACAATTCATGGCTCTTGCATCACGACAGTGCACCAGCTCACACGGCACTGTCTGTGAGGGAGTTTTTAGCCAGTAAACAAATAACTGTATTGGAACACCCTCCCTACTCACCTGATCTGGCCCCCAATGACTTCTTTTTTTACTGCAAGATAAAGGAAATATTGAAAGGAAGACATTTTGATGACATTCAGGACATCAAGGGTAATATGATGACAGCTCTGATAGCCATTCCAGAAAAAGAGTTCCAAAATTGCTTTGAGGGGTGGACTAGGCGCTGGCATTGGTGCATAGCTTCCCAAGGGAAGTATTTCAAAGGTGACGGTAATGATATTCAGCAATGAGGTATGTAGCACTTTTTCTAGGATGAGTTCACAAACTTAATTGTCCGACCTCATATGTTAAGATAAAAAACAAATAGTCAGCTGAGTAAAATTCAAATAAGTCTGGGTAGTTGCAGGCTATCCTCCTTTCTCTGTCCTTCCCAGAAAACCAGATGATAGATGTGTTTACTAAATGTATTATGTCCATAAAGAATACATTGCTAAATACTCTAATAAGCTTATTTGTTTTAATGAATTAATTATCTTTAAATATTCCCATCTCTACTTCCTTGTTATTCAGAGTCATGTCTTTGTATAATGAAGAATTAGACTAGGGATCTTTTTCTTCTAGTCAGCATGGCATTTATTGGGCAAAGCTGGGTTTCAGGCACTTCACTAGTCACTGTGAGAGAGAGAAAGAAATGTGGAAACATAAACACTTTCTTAGGAAACTTAAAACCTACCTGGGTTAAAAAATTAAATAAATAAAATAAAATCTACCTGGGGTACAAAATATAGAGAGGTACCTACAATCTCAGGCATGTTTCACATTTGATTTCTTGTTTGGGAATTACCAATTATTGTTTCATTGCTTTACAATTAATCATTGCTCTTTATTCGGTAGGGCAATCAAATGCAGAAGAATACTCGGGATGTGTATGAAGGCTATGAATTGCTAAAAGCCTCTTCAGCAACATAAGCAGTCAAGGGTAACTTGATTAAAAGGCAGAGTTGGCATTGAGGAGAGACAATTGATTCCTGAAGAGGGAGAAAATGTAAATAAATTTTTGATGGATTTCATAAATGGATAAGAATTAAAGTGATTCACAGTCAAGAAATAATGTAAAGACTATAATGACATTTTCTGATGCCCAACCTAAAATAATTTGGAAATGTAATATTGTCTTTTAAGACTATTTGTAATTAAATACCTGCCACTGCTTGAAGCTTTTGCTAAATGAACTTGACACATGATAGCACAAAGTAGTTAAGGCCCTAACCATTTCTGCACTAACATATATCTATTTCAAAGTAAGAAAAAAAAAAAAAAAAAAGAAAATCAAACCAGTTCAGAATGTAAACCTTCATAATGGCTGTCCCCTTAAGAGCAGCATTTCCTGTTCAGCTGAGCTCTGCACATCACAATTTACATTGTAATTCCAACACACTGTCATTCACCTTCATCTGATCTGTGGAAAATCAAGAACCACTAGTGATGATAGCCAAACAAAGTAAAGCAGAGTTTGAGATGGGGGTGATGTAACTTGATCTTGTCTCATGATACACACACCTGCTATTATCACTTGGTCTGGGTTAAATGCTTTTAACCGAGCAAAGATCTGGTGGTGTAGTATTGTATCATAGAAGCAGGACTGAAGCAAGACTGTATGTGCCCTCAGGTTAAGTGACAATTAGGTATATTCTCATAAACTGACTGAAAAAAATAGAATCTGGTCTAATAAATGGTGATTTAAAAACCTGTTGGCTAAGACTCAGTTGTTTGATTAAATTGAGTTTAAAAATAACTAGTTAGAAGAAATAATCACTTTTTGGAAAAAAAACACAAACTTCTTATTAAAACAGCTTCTGATAGTAATCATATCTAGCCCTTTTGAAATAAAAGTCATATTAACTCACAATGCACATTCATCAAAAGTTAAAGTTAAAAGGACCATTTCCAAAGACCTAGGTTTATCCTCATAAAAATCACACACACACACACACACACACACACACACACACACACACACACACCATTATCATCATTTAATTAAATCTTGTTGAGCACAGCTAGGCCTCAGCACCTGACAGTCCATAAGATTCCAAAAAAAGCCCTCATTTTGACGTATAGGCCGCAAAAGGCAAAAAGCTGTGCCCACACCCCATCCAAGGACTCAGCTTGATTCTTCCCATGGCTGGAGCGGAAATATGGTGCAATCTAGCCCCCACCCCCCATCCCTGCAAGGCACATGGGCCTTCCTGAAACTTGAGGTTCAGCATATTCTCCCAGCAGACCCTGCCACACATTCAGGTTGCCCTGAGTGCCAAGCTGTTAGTTCCAGTGTATGAACAAATACAAATTAAAAATAAATAAGAGCCTTAATTCTCACTGTTGAAAACGGGGAAGAGATTTCTATTCCCTCATTTTTCTTAGAGCATTTACTTTGGAAAATTTGTTATTGTAAGTACTTTCTCATCTCTTTAAAATGTACAGAAATCATTCTGAAGACTAGATAGACCGCCTGACAGCTTGTGACCCAGGATCATGCTTCTCAAGGACCTGGGAGCCTTCTCTTTGAGATGTTAACATCAATGGAGATAGTTCCTCTGTTTCCTACTTTCTGGGGAAGGATAGGGGTCTAACTTCAGGGTGTGCCTTGCTCCAAGTGGCAAAATCATTTACAGTCATAAAAACATGAGAAGTTTGTTTTTCCTCTGGATAATGCCAATTAGCTAACACAGATGGTCGCCCCAATTACCAGGAGAATTTAGGATGAACTATATGTGACAAACGGTGCTGTCAAGTCCTTACTTGAGGACTTGTTACTGTTTATGTTGACAACATATTAATTACTTCCTTTGCTGTGCAGAGGCTTTTTAGTTTGATGTAGTCCCACTTATCTACTTTTACCTTTGATGCTTGTCCTTTGGGTGTCATATCCAAGAAATCACTGCCAAGACCAATGTCATCAAGATTTTCCCCTATATTTTCTTCTAGGGGTTTTATAGTTTCATGTCTTATCCTCAAGGCTTTAATCCATTTTGCGTTGATTTTTGTGTCTGATGTAAGATGAGGGTCCAATTTGATTCTTTCGCATGTACATATTCAGTTTTCCCACCACTATTTGTTAAAACTATCCTGTCTTCACTGTGCAGTCTTGGCACCTCTGTCAAAGATCATTTGACTGTATATGAGTATGTGTGGGTTTAATTTTGGGCTCTCTATTCTACTTCATTGGTCTATGTGCCTGTCTTTATACCAGTACCATACTGCTTGATTATTCTAGCTGTGTAATATTTTCAGGAACTGTGAGGCATCCAGCTTTTTTTTTTCCCCTCAAGATTGCCTGGCTATTCAGGGTCCTTTGTGGTTTCATATAAATTTTATAATTGCTTTTTTTTTATTTCCGCAAAATATGCTGTTGGGATTTTTATGGCGATTACATTAAATCTTTTCTTTCCCCCTTTGGGTAGTACAAACACTTTAATTATCCATCTCAAACCCTTTCCAAAAAAATTGAAGAGGAGGGAACACTTCCAAATGCATTTTATAATGCCAACATTACCTTGATAAAGATAGACAAAGACACTACAAAGAAGTGTATAGGCCAATATCTCTGATGGACACAGATGCAAAAATACTCAATAAAATACTAGCAAACTGAATTCAACAGTACATTAAAAGGATTATACACCATGTCAAGTGAGATTTATGGCTGGGAAATAAGGATGTTTTCCATATGCAAATCAATCAATGAGATATACCACATTAACAGAATAAAGGGTAAAAATCACCTGATCATTTCAATAGATGCAGAATGAGTGTTTGACAGAATTCAACAGTTTTTCATTATAAAAATACTCAATAAACTAAGAACAGAAGGAAATTATCCCCAACATAATAAGGTTCATTTATGAAAACCTACAGCTAATATAATACTAAATAATAAAAAACTGAAAGCTTTTTCTCTAAAATTGGGAACAAGGCAGGGATGCCCACTCTCACCACTTCCATTCAACATAGTTTTGGAGTCCTCACCACAGCAAACAGTCAAGAAAAAGAAGATGATTTCACTGATATGTGGTATATGAACCAAAAACAGCAAAAGAACAAGACAAACAAATGAGAAACAAAAACGCATAGACACAGACAATAGTTTAGTGGTTACCAGAGGGTAAGGGGGACGGGGGTGGTAGATGAGGGTAAAGGGGATCAAATATATGGTGATGGAAGAACTGACTCTGGGTGGTGAACACACAAGGGATTTATAGATGATGTAATATAGAATTGTACACCTGAAATCTATGTAACTTTACTAACAATTGTCACCCCAATAAATTTTAATTAAAAAATAAAGAAAAAGAAACAATAACAAAAACAAAAAAAGAAAAATAAATAAAAGCTATCCAAGTCCTTAAAGAAAAATAAAATAATAAAATTATCTCTGTTTGCAAATTACATGATCTTATGTGTAGAAAGCCCTGAAAATTTCACAGAAGAAACACTGGAACAAATAAACAAATTCAGCAAAGTTGCAGGATACAAAATCAACACACAAAACTCAGTTGCATTTATATGCACTAACAACAAACTGTCCTAACAGGAAATTAAGAAAACAATCCATTTGCAATAAAATGAAAAATAAAACAGAACATAGGAATTAATTTTAAGGGAAAGACTTGTACAATGAAAATGAGAAAGTGTTGCTAAAAGAAATTTAAAAAGACAAATTAATGAGAAAAAGTGTTTTCCTTTCTGAGTGGTGCATGTTGATTAACATCAATCCTCAAACATATATTTAGCAAGTCCAGCTTTGAGCAGAGTCATCTACATGTTAATGGCATCACTTTGCAACTGCCAATAGGTTAAAAAGCAACCTCCTGAAGGGATGAAGCAGGTCAGATCGATGGACTTGATGTGGAATAGAGAACCTGAAGATGTACAGTGGGAAAAAGTGATAAAGAGAGATTTCCAGTCAAGATAAAGAGATTTCCACAGTAGGTAAACACTGTGCTTACCTTTTCTCACAATCACTACAAAATTACAACTAAACTATAAAACAGCCATCGTTGAATATTTCCTAAAATCTTGCTAAACCAAAGCTCTACAACTAAGGACATGCAGAATAAGCCACACCCAGACTGGTAGGAGGGCCAGAGACAGAGAACAGTTTAGTCCCACACCTGCATGTGAGCATTAAAAATTGCGGAGGTCCCCTGGGAGGAGCGATGGGTCCCAGCCTCTCCCCAGTCCAGGGTTCCAGTGCCAGGGAGAGAAGTCTCCATAATTTCTGGTTGTGAAAACCAATGGAAATTGTGACTGAGTGAGACAGAGGGAAGCTGGAGTCCCAGCTGCTCCTCATAAATGGACCACACACTGATTTCCTCACTGATGGAATCACTGAGCTCCAGTGCTGGGGGAGCAGCTGGGGAGGAGGCAGGGACATATGGGTGGGAACTGAGTTGTCTGGCTTTGCTATGGGGGCTGGAGGGGCAGCTTTGTCCTGGACAGAGGAACTGGCTGAGGCCATTGTTTCTTTGTTGAGCCCTTCTCCTTCCGTGCATGTAGACACAGGCAGCCACCATATCTCCTCCATCAAGATGGCTAATGCTGTTTACCATGCCCCGGTGATTCCACACCTCACCCAGCCCAACTTTCGGGCACACCCAAACTGCTCCTAGTGTTTTTTTCCTACAAACCGCCTGCCTTAGCTCATGCTGCAGATTTTCCTAGGGTCTCTCAAAGGTTTCTGGAACCCAGACAAGCAGCATTGGGCTTGAGCATATCCTCTACCTCTGGCTGAGCAGCCCTAAGCCCGACACTAGTGGTAACCAGCCTTGGTTTGTGGCTCAGCCTCTTGAGGCACTTCCAAGCATGGCACAGGTGGTGGTTATCTGTGAATTTCTATGGAGCTCCTGCCAGGTGGCCCCAGGGGGGCACAGGCCAAGGCTGAATTTGACCTGCAGCGGGTCCTTTCCCAGATAGCCCTAGGGCTGGCACCCCCAATGGCCAGCTTTGAAACATGCTAGAGCATCACTGACTAACCTCCAAGGACCACACACCTAAGGGGCAGATTGGGCAGGCACCAGAGACCTGCTGAAGCAGATTCTTCTCTATAGAATAAGCCCCTGCACCACAATTCCTCCACTGTAGTAAACACAAATTCTCACAACCAATGAACCCAAGGGTCAAGTTGCATTGATACGCAAATAGCAAACAAGGCTCAAGGACAAGAGGAGGGTACACACAACCCACAAAAGGGACGCATCTAGAATGCACGGCTCAACTGACCAGGAAAATTGTGCCACTGAGCCCCACAGCACACTTACTACACAAGGCCACTCTACTAAAACCAGAAGACATATTAGTCCTACCTAATACATAGAAACAAACACAGAGAGTCAACCAAAATGGAGAGACAAGAAAAAAAAAATGCCCCAGGGCCGGCCCGGTGGCTTAGATGGTTAGAGCTCCATGCTCCTAACTCCGAAGGCTGCCGGTTCGATTCCCACACAGGCCAGTGGGCTCAGTGGGCTCTCAACCACAAGGTTGCCAGTTCAATTCCTTGAGTCCCACAAGGGATGATGGGCAGCGACCCCTGCAACTAAGATTGAACACAGCACCTTGAGCTGAGCTGCCACTGAGCTCCTGGATGGCTCAGTTGGTTGGAGCTCATCCTCTCAACCACATGGTTGTCCGTTTGACTCCCACAAGGGATGGTGGGCTGCGCCCCTTGCAACTGGCAATGGCAGCTGGACCTGGAGCTGAGCTGCGCCCTCCACAACTAAGACTGAAAGGACAACAACTTGAAGCTGAACAGCACCCTCCACAACTAAGATTGAAAAAAACAAACAACAACAACAAAAAAACCCTGTCCCAAATAAAAGAACAGAACAAAGCTCTAGAAAAAGAACTAGACAAAATGAAGACAAGCAATCTACCAGATGGAGAGTTTCAAACACTGGTTATAAGGATGCTCAGTGATCTCAGGGAGAACTTCAACAAAGAGATAGGAAACATAAAAATGGAGATAGAAAACATAATTAAGAACCAGTCAGAAATAAAGAATACAATAATGGAAATGAATAATGGATTACAGGAAATCAACAATAGATTAGATGAAGCAGAGGATCAAATCAGTGATTTAGAAGATAAGGTAGCAAAAAATACCCAATCAGAACAGCAAAAAGAAAAAAATTTCAAAAAATTGACAAGAGCTTAAGGGGCCTCTGGTACAACCTCAAGCACACCAACATTCATATTATAGGGGTAGAAGAAGAAGAGAGAGAGCAAGGAATTAAAAACCTATTTTAAGAAGTAATGACAGAAAACTTCCCTAACCTGGTGAAGGAAATGAACATTCAAGCCCAGGAAGCACAGAGTCCCAAACAAGATAAACCCAAAGAGGCCAACATCAAGACACATCACAGTTACAATGCCAAAGTTTAAATATAAAGAGAGAATCTTAAAAGCAGCAAGAGAAAAGCAGTTAGTTACCTACAAGGGAGTCCCCATAAGACTGTCAGCTGATTTCTCAACAGAAACTTTGCAGGAAAGAAGGGAGTGGCAGGAAATATTCCAAGTGATGACAAGCAACGACATACAACTAAGATTGCTCTACCCAGCAAGGCTGTCATTTAGAATTGAAGGGCAGATAAGGATCTTCCCAGACAGGAAAAAGCTGAAGGAGTTCATCATCAGAAAACCAGTATTTACAAGGAATCTTAGAGGCACTTCTTTAAGATAGGGAGGGTGTTTAAGGATGGGTGAAAGAGGAAGGGATTAAGAAGTACAAATTGGTTGTTACACAGTAGTCATGGGGATGTAGGGTATAGCATAAGGAATATGGTCAATAATATTGTAACAACTAGGTATGGTGCCAGAAAGGTGCTACTACCGGTAGCTCTATCAGGGTGATAGATGGGAATGGGTTTGGGGACAGGGTGAAAAAGGTAAAGGCATTAAGAAATACAAATTGGAAGTTAATACAGTATGGGGAATATAACAATGTTATAATGATCATGTAAGGTGCCAGATGGGCACTGGACTTATCAGGGGGATCATGTCATAGACTGTATAGATGCCTGACCAATGTGCTACACAGCTGAAGCTGAAGTAGAGGAATATTGAATGCCAACTATAACTAAATATATAGGTATATATAGTCACGGGATGTGGAGTACAACACAGGGAAGATGGTCAATGGTATTGTAACAGCTATAAGATGTCAGAGGGGTAGCAGTTTGGGGGGTGGGCTATCACTTTATGAGGGGTTTAAATGTCTAATTACTACATTGCTTTGTACACTTGAAGCTAATAAAAATTAATTAATTAAAAAATATGAATAACAAAATGGCAATAACTACATACCAATCAATAATTACCATATTTGCCATGTATAATGCACAATTTTTTGCCCAAATTTGTCAAAATAAGGTTGCAATTATACAAGGGTAGTACTAATTCACATCTATATAAATGTTTTAAAATCTTTTATTTATGCTTGTGAGTTAAAAGTGTAACTCTAGAAATCAATAATGATATCCATATGCAAAATAATACCCTGGAATATGATAATCAGTTTTGTTGAACTTATGACGAACTTGCAATGATGAAGAGTTCTTGGCCTTCTGTGATAGATAAATATTGTACATTTGTTACCACTACATAACATTTCTTGTACCTTGTGTCTGTTCTTGTGTTTTGTAATTATTAGTTACACAAAATTTCTTGTACCATAATATGTTAAAAAATAAATGCTATAATTCCTTTATAATACAAAAAACAAGTACCTAAATGTACACAAATAAAAACTTGAATTAAAAAATTAAAATGAAATATTTTTTCCCCTGAAAGTTTGGGCCAAAAACATGGGTGGGCATTATACATGGGAGCACATTATACATGGCAAATTACGGTACTTTCAATGGAAATGGATTAAATGCTCCAATCAAAAGACAGGGGAGCTGAATGGATAAGAAAACAAGAGCCTTACATATGCTGCTTACAAGAGACAGACTTCTGATTGAAAGACACACACAGACTGAAAGTAAAGGGATGAAAAAAGATATTTCATGAAAATGGAAACAAACAAAAAAGCTGAGGTAGCACTACTTATACCAGACAAAATAGACTTTAAAACAAAGGCTATAACAAGAGACAAAGAAGAATCTAGTAATCCCACTTCTGGGTATTTATCCAAACAAACTCAAAATGCTACTTCGAGGGGACATGCTCATCTACTTGTTCATAGCAGCATTACTTACATAAGCAAAGATATGAAGGTAACCTGGGTGTCCCTGAATGGATAAATGGATAAAGACAAGATGGTACATATATACAGTGGAATATTATTAGTCAGCTGTAAAAAAGAACGAAATCGTGCCATCTGTGACAACATGGATGGACCTAGAGGGTACAAGTATTGTGCTGAGTGTAGTAAGTCAGACAGTGAAAGACAAATGTCATATGATTTCACTTATAAGTGGAATCTAAAGAACAAAATAAAAAAACAAACAAGACAGAAACAAACTCATAGTTACAGAGAACATTTTGATCATTGCCAGATAGGAGAGGGTTGGGGGACAGTGTGAAAAAGGTGAAGGGATAAAGAAGTATAAATTGGTAGTTACAAAATAGCCATGGGGATGTAAAGTAAAGCATAGGGAATATAATCAATAATATGGTAATAACTATGTATAGTGCCAGGTGGGTACTAGTCAGGGGGTACTAGTCACTTCCTAAATTATATATAAATGTCTAACCACTATGCCGTACACCTGAAACTGGTATAAAATAATATTGAATGTCAACTCTAACTGAAAAATTAAAAAGGTGGGGGAGATAAAGAAGAATAAGAGGTTCAAATATCCAGATATAAAACAATTAAGTCCTGGGGATGTAATACACAGCATAGGAAATACAGTCAATAATATTGTGATGGTGTGGTACAACGTCAGACGTTTGCTGGACATATAATGGTGATCACATCTTTAGCATAGCAAATATAATCAATAATGTGGTAAGAACTCGCTATAGTGCTAGGTGGGTACTGTTGAATAACTATGATGTACACCTGAAAGTAATACAGTTTTGTATGTTAGTTATATTTTAATAAAAATCTTTTAAAAAAGAAAAAAGTGATAAGAACAGACTGGGAAATAATCTGAAGGAGGTATTGCATCTTAGGAAGAGAAATAATTGATAAAGTTTCAGTTGCTGAATCCAGTGAAATGCCTGCAGAAAAGTAAGACTTTCAGGACACGCTGGACCAAAAACAGCTAATCAGGAGTAGGTTATGAGATTTACCAGTTACTTAAAGTAGGATTTATCATTGGAACCAACTTAGAAAGGGTCCTGAGTAGGAGAAGGAGCAGAGACCGGTATTACCCAACAAAGTAAAGTCCAAGAAATGCAAACCAACCTTACATAGCAACATGAATTACAAGAATGATCAAATATTTGCCTGGTTCCATGTAGTTTATACACAAGTAATATTTATTCCATTGACAATTTCTATACATTATACAATTAGTTGAGATTGTGCTGATTTCCAAAAGTCATTTGAAAGGAAAACAGGCCCTGTTCCTCAGTCAAAGAAGCTAACTGCCCTTAGTTCACTGAATGATGCTTTTAGAAGAGACCAGCACCAGAAGCAAATGCTCTCTGTTAAAGAAGTGTTTTTCAGCCACTTGACCTCATTATCTGTTATGCCATATTTGTGTCCATAGTTTCCATCACCTTAAACAGAGATTTATTGTTCACCATAGAACTGAGTGTGTTGGGAAGAGTATGAAAGTCACCCTCTCCTACTGCCAGATCTGATAAGGAAGGGACACTGTGCAAGAAACTGTAACACAGCCAGCAACATTGTCTCTCCTCTGGCCCCTTGCAGAAGAATCCTTTCATAAGCAAATAACACTTGTTCTGATTCTTTAACTGCTCTTTCCAAAGACCTCAAGGTGAAAGAACCTCTGGCATGCTCAAAGCCAGTAAGGAAAATGGACACATTGCTTACAAAATAGTGTCATATACTCGCTTCTCAAATTTGGAGGGTTGGTCTGATTTAGGAAGCTGTGATGGTAAATACTACATAATCCAACCAAGGTTTGTTGTTTATGTTTGTGGCAAATTGAAATCTATTCATGAAAAAGACTTTTTAGCTGTTAAAAATAATCACTGATATGCAATTGGATTTCTTATGACAGATATTTGTTACAGATATTGTTTGACTTCCCAATTTTTCATAAGAAAGGCCTTAGAGAAAACACAAACTGCCATATTTGAAACTCCAACTGTGCTTTATTCATCATTTTAGGTACCTCTCCTTCCAAAGTTGCAATCACAATGATTTATGTCCTAAGGAGACAACTTTTGCAGTTAGCAACTCTTTAAACAGCATAAGTGATACTGAGGAAACAAGTAACTTATAACTTGTTTCTATAACTTGGGTTCTATAACTCTGATGGCATTTTTTATACCATGTGCATTGCCGCACAGAGAATTGATAGTAAAGAAGCAGCTTGCAGCACTCAATCAAGGTGCATGTAATGATGACAATTATCCTATTTGTACCAGTCCCATGGATCCCTACAGAAAGAATTAACCACATTTTTAGTCATGAGAAAAATATACTGATGTCCTTGAGAGGACATTTTAATAATAGCTTCACTGTGCGGATGAAAAACATCTTCCCCTCCTCATGTTTTCCCACACTACCTCATTTGATTCTCAGACCAACTTTTGAAAATAGAGGAGAAACTGTGACCTCTATTTTGCAGATAATAGTAATAAAGCAACTTGTATCTATATAGTGTTTTCTAGTTTATGAAGTGCTTTTACTGTCTCCTTTACAGTTACATCTGATATAGGTACTACGCTTCTTGTTTTCTCAGATTTGCTGATGAAGACCCTAGGGCTCCAAAAGGCTGCTCACTCAGCAGGTCCCCAGGTGTTTGCCCTCATCTCTTCTACAGATGTACCATCATTTCTGGGAATTCTTTGAAGGATGACAGAATGTTTATCAGCAATGGTTTAGATAACTTCAAAGCTATTTGGAACTCTTCACTTAGGGAAATATTATCAGAAATCCCCTGGCAAGATTGATTAATCATTCTAAGTGTGAATGACAAATTTGTCAGATGTCAATAGGTAGAATTCCTTTTGGTCGCCCACTATTGTTCATCCAATTTGAATGCTCCGTAAATATATGAATAGTACAAGAAAACTCCATCTTTGCAGCAAGCTCCAGATAAAGATTTGTCAATAGCAAAGTCCAAAATTAGCCTAGGATTATAGTTTACATGTATTTAAAATTTTAAACATATGATCTGAAATCTGTTCACTCTAGGAATAGATGATATATGCTCCCTATAGAAGGGTGTGGTAACTTAGTTGATAGTCTGGCCATAGATGTATGTTCTGAATTGAGAAAGCAGTTATTAACACCTGTCCTACTAATTTCTCGGCTAACAAATATTTGCTGTTTCTACTATTTACTAGTTGCAATACCAACCATGTGAAAGATTTAAGCAAGAATGAGACAGGATTCTTGAATTATTAAGAAAACCAAGAGAACATACATGTGTAAAACATTTGGCATTCCATAAATATTTATTAAGCATCTATTAAACACAACCCCTGCCCTCACAGAATTAATAATACCCAAGTAAATAAAACACTACTATTATTATTACTAGTAATTGTTTTGCTACCATATTATCATTTATTGTTAATAGTGATATTTATGACAATAATCTAATTTATAAACTAATATTCAGATTAATACTCCTTTTCATCAGTATTTTTTAAAAATACAAATAGTAAGAAACTAAATAATTAATAACAATTCTCAATATTTAATTCAGTCTTTCCAAAGTACTAGTCTAGGCCTTGAAACCACATCTAAAGGTATTAGATTTTTTTTTAATTTAAAAGATAATATTTTTCTGTGGATCCTTAGATGTAATTCAATCTTTTCATTGTTATTTTCATAGTGTATTGTGTTAGACCTTGAAAGTATATTTATTTAATCTCTTGACTATTGTTTGGCTGCAGAAGATTTTTCCCCTGCTATTAACCTGCACTTGCTTTGACAAACATGAATGCAAGGGCACTGAGTGAAGAATAATGGAGAAAGGAGTGGAAACGTGGGTGGGATGCTGGAATTATAGTTCAGCCTTGGTTAGGATATGTGCTTGTGCCTGAAAGTAGGTATAAGGATTAGGGATGAATGTAGGTGTGTAAGTAAATAGGAAGGGTGGACAGCTAAAAAAAGGTGAAATACTGCAGCTATTATCTCCCCAATGCAACAGTCAGGCCCAGAAAATAGAGACGTTCAATCAACTGATTATCATGCTGCTGAGACTGATGACCCTGGATCACCACTTACCCTACAGACCTGGTCTCTGAGTCAACCAGTTATGTGGGTGTTGTGCCAACTCTAAAGTTACATACAGGCTTACATTTTTAGCTGAATTGTTTAAGAGCCTGAGGTCAATCTCTATGAGCAGGGTGTGGGCTAGGTGGGGACAGAGGAGAGGAAAAGAGGAGCCACCATACTTCATCTGGTGATGAAGGGCTGCAGTCACTTATATGTCAAGCCAACAAACTTTTTGGTATACTTCTAGGTCCTAAAAAATTATTCACAAGCGTCAATCATTCTTGTCTTTATTTAGTGAAGGGAAAAAACGAGGGGGTCATTTTTTAATCACAGTCCCCACCATATCATAGAAGGAAGAAGAAGTCATTCTACCTATAAGAAACTGAGGGCTTTCTTATAAGCCACTTGTCACCCCTCCCCCAACACACACACACACACACACACACACACACACACACACACACACACTTTGGCCCTAGAGGAGGAGAAGGTCAAGATCTTCCCTCTGCCCTGGTTGCTGTTCTGTGATTGACAATTCAGACAAGCCCCTTTCACTTCAGCTGCCTGAGCTTTGCCCCTCCTGCGCTGCTTTCATGCTTACATCTCCCTTATGTCTTTCCCATTCAGAACTGCATCCCGAATCTGCATTTGACTCAATCTGACCTTTTTTGATATTTACATAAATTCTGTTAAACGTCTTTTCTTTTGTCTGCTTTATCTTCACTACTAATAACCACCTCTCCACAAAACACACACACACACACCAAGTGAACACACACATCAAGAGAAGTCTCAGATTTTCGAATCCTGAGCTTGTTTTTATGCCGTTAGTGTCTTCTTTGCCACCTTGATCTGACTGTGACCTATTTGAAGCGTGGGCCAATTTTACAGCTCCATTGAATCACATTTTAAGACTTGTTACAGGGCCTAAAATGATTTGCATCACCTCCCACCCTGAAATATAAGCTTTTTAAAAAATGAAGTCCCACTATAAATAGAACTGCTCTGAAATTACATGTGGCACATAATTAAGTGGTACACGCTGAAGCACTCAGCTGTTTCATAATTCTCCAGGACCTGGTAGTGCTGCACTGAAATTCAGAAAACACACTGCCCTTATTCTGGCACCGTCAAATAACATAGCACAGACTTGGTTTATCAGGACGTGGTGTGAATAAGCAACCTTTGCAAGTAGGAAGCCCCCCCATCAAATGTGTTTTTCCTCCAACTCAGAAGTGTGGAGACATCAAAACCTAGAATCTTGGTTGTGCAGTTGACCCTCTTGATGAGCAGGGTCCAACCTTTCCTCCTGTTTCCATAGTAGCCTATGACCCTGCTGATAAACATCAGCAAAATTGACAGCCCAAGTGGGAAGTGGACCTTCTCCTGGAGCAGCAAATCTACTGACAGGCACATGGGTTTTTCTGTCTTGGCAAGCTTGAAGTACTGGGACTATAGGAGAGCAAGTAACTGAAGGAAAAGATGTGTTAAGTCTCTTACCTGCGACGGAACCTGCAGCTCCCCTTGCCTCTGCAGAGTGCCAGCCAAAGTTACATTAGTAGGCTTCTAGTGTGATACCATCAATATTTAAAGGGGACAGGGGATGAGTAGGAGGAAGGGAGGGAGGCTTGAGAGGTCATCTTTGTTTCCCACAGAGGCCAGAGAGTATCTCCTTTCCTTCTCTAATGACTAATTGCTTCTGAGCCTGTAGGATGCCAAATCCTAAAGCAAACTTTCTCTGAGTAAACATAGGAATTCAAAACGAGAAGAAAAGAATGGGGCAAGGAAGAAAGGGGAAAGATGAAAAGAGAACAGAGAATAAGAAAGAGGGAAGCAGAGGATATGGGCATATGACAAGAAAAGGAATGACGCAAAGTAAAGAGGAAAGAGGAAAATTGATGATAAAAAGGAAAAGCAGAACAGGAAAAAAATTAAACTAACCTGAGCAGGATCAAACACTTGTTCAGTAGACTTAGAGGAAGATTTTTTCCTACCTTCTAAAACACAAAGGAAAAACAGATTCAGATGGTCATTTATGTCTGTGAACACTGCTGAATGGTATAGTCTCATGGTAGTTTCCTTGACTTGCTTTAGTGAAGAAAGAGAATTATAGAAGCATACTATTTTAGTGCTAAAAGGGAATTTAGAGATCACTTAATTCAATCTCCTACTTAATGTAAGGTTTCTCTACAACTTTTCAGATAAGTAATGTTTCATCCTTTTCTTGTATATCTCTTAAAGTAAGGGGGTCACTACCACAAAAGTTGTTCATGTCCACTTTAGATAACGCTCAGATTTAGAAAGTTATTTCTTCTGTTGAACAGACAGCTGTTTCCTTAGAGGTTCTTTCCAATGATCTTCCTTCTACAGACATAAAGAAAAACAAACAAACTAAAAAATACCAAGGAAAGAGGAAGGTAAAGTGTAACGGAAGATTACATGATCTCTAAAAACAATGTATGAATTAAAAATAAATGACTGTTTAAAACATATAAAAATTGTGACTGTAAATAAAAAGAAAAATTGAAAATAAAAGAAGGATACAAGAAGATATCCACCATAGAAGGAAGAAAGAGAAACAAAGAAGAATGCTTTACCATCTAATTAATTTTATTTCTGTATGAGGTCTGACAATTTGCGAACTTGTTGCAATGATGTTGCTAACCTTTTTTGATATCAGATGGATTATTCATTACGAATTTGTACCAACTGGACAAACAGTTAACCAAGTTTACTATTTGTAAGTGCTGAAAAGGTTGCATAAAAGAGTTAGATGACCTGAACTTTTCACCAACAATTCATGGCTCTTGCTTCACGATAATGCAGCAGCTCACGTGGCACTATCTGTGATGGAGTTTTTAGCCAGTAAACAAATAACTGTATTGGAATACCCTCCCTACTCACCCGATCTGGCCCCCATGACTTTCTTCTTTACCCGAAGATAAAGGAAATATTGGAAGGAAGACATTTAGATGACATTCAGGACATCAAGTGCAATAGGACGACAGCTCTGATGGCCATTCCAGAAAGAGTTCCAAAATTGCTTTGAAGGGTGGACTAGGCGCTGGCATTGGTGCTTAGCTTCCCAAGGGGAGTACGTCAAAGGTGACCATAGTGATATTCAACAATGAGGAATATAGCACTTTTTCTAGGATGAGTTCATGAACTTAATTGTCAGATCTCGTATTCCTCTGATGACTTTTATGTCTTCTCCAAAATGGAACTTTATTGTTCTAGAGAATAATTGCAGCATCTTGTCTTTTTATGTTATAATTCTGAAAGTATTATTTTTCCTCTAATTTTCCAAGCACAACCATAATCTCTGCAATCCAGCTTTTGATTTACGAATGATGAAGTTAAATTTGTGATTCTTGTGTCTAACATGGTCATTACATGGTTGGAGATACAGTAATTGCTTTTTTTGTTTTTCAAGTGTTAATAATTTCTGTACTATAAATAAACTGGATGTTCTCTAGTTCACAAACAACTGCCATCTGGGGTCCAAAATTATAATGGTTTTGGCTTGATATGTATTTGGCTTGATATGTATTGCCAGCATCTGAAATTTATTAAAAAGAGAGGTTTTATCTACTATTAACTTGTTCCTAGCCACTCATTCCTGAATTTTTAAATAATTTTAAAATGCCCTGTTTGTTCATATTTTTAGAGCAAATATATCTTTACAGAAACAACATGTATTTTTAATTTATTCCCTAAGCAGCAAAAGAGGAAGCCATAAGTAGGCATTATGACTGTAGAGAAAATCTCCTCAGATACAACACATTAAATTAAAAGGATTGTGAAGACAATGGCTACATTAAGGAGATTATGGCCCACTTATGGGGTGAAAAAAAAAAAAGCTTGGTTTTCCTATCTATTTGTCAGAAATCTTTGAGCAAAACAAAAATTTGAGGCAGTAGGACTGCCAAAGAAAAAAAGAATATTCCCCAAATTACGTTATTCAAAATAAATGCTTTGTGATGAAAGCCCTCCAAATTCTATAAAAAAAATCCTCTCTAATCAGCTTGAATAGACTCTTCAACGTGAAAATTACACAGAAAGCTCCATGTGATTGTATCATTTTGATGTTAGTTGAATGTGAAAATGTCTCCTGTGGTCTTTGACACTTTAAATGTTTTTTAGTTTTAAAGTTTGTAGCTCTTCATGAAAAATTGCATTTTGAGAAACCAAAAAAACACAAAGAAAATAAAGAAAGAAATTAAGAAATTATTGTCTTTTCATATGTTAGGAGGACAGATTTGAAATCCAGGCATGCAAAATCACTCTTTTTCAGCAAACCAAATTTCCTTGTTTCAGGAGATATAATTAACTCACATGAATGCTAATGATAAATGAATATTGTCATCAGATTGATTTTTTCATACGCTGTGATAACTTTTGAGACCATTCCTCAGATTTCATCCATGTTAGTTGCTGAAATTTTTCAAGTTAAAGACCATCTACTACTGAAAACTACCATTTTCAATAACAAGATCTCAGAGTAAGTCATATTCCTCTACCCCAGTACTCAGTCTGTCTGCCTCTTTCTACATTCATATTTCTGACATGCAAATTGGAGGTCTTATTTATGAAGCGGGTGATAATCAGGATAGAAACTAGATGAATCCGTATCAAGTAGATATTCTTATAACTTTTTCTTCTTCCCATACATTCTTTTCTCTGAGAGTAGAGCTGAGTAACCTTGTAGAATGGACCTATCTTTATCGCTTTCAATTTTCTACCTATGATGCTTTTTCCAAATTGTACAAAAGTACTTTCTAACTTACTTTTTTTTTAAATTTTATTTTATTAAATTTATTGGGGTGACAATTGTTAGTAAAATTACATAGATTTCAGGTGTACAATTCTGTACTACATCATCTATAAATCCCATTGTGTGTTCATCACCCAGAGTCAGTTCTCCTTCCATCACCATATATTCGATCCCCCTTACCCTCATCTCCCACCCCCCACCCCCCTTACCCTCTGGCAACCACCAAACCATTGTCTGTGTCTATGAGTTTCTGTTTCTCATTTGTTTGTCTTGTTCTTTTGTTGCTTTTGGTTTATATACCACATATCAGTGAAATCATAGGGTTCTCTGCTTTTTCTGTCTGACTTATTTCGCTCAGCATTACACTCTCAAGATCCATCCATGTTGTCACAAATGTTCCTATATCATCTTTTCTTACCGCCGAATAGTATTCCATTGTGTATATATACCACATCTTCTTTATCCATTCATCTATCGAAGGACATTTTAGTTGTCTCCATGTCTTGGCCACCGTAAACAAAGCTGCAATAAACATTGTAGCACACGTGTCTTTATCTCTAAATGTTTTCAGATTTTTTGGGTAGATACCCAGGAGAGGGATTGCTGGGTCATATGGCAATTCTATTCGTAATTTTTTGAGGAACCTCCACACTGCCTTCCATAACGGCTGCACCAGTCTGCATTCCCACCAACAGTGTATGAGGGTTCCTTTTTCTCCACAGCCTCTCCAACATTTGTTACTATTTGTCTTGTTGATGATAGCCATTCTGACTGGGGTGAGGTGATATCTCATTGTGGTTTTGATTTGCATTTCTCTGATGATTAGTGATGTTGAGCATTTTTCATATGTCTATTGGCCATTTGTATGTCCTCTTTGGAGAAATGTCTCTTCAAGTCCTCTGCCCATTTTTCAATTGGGTTGTTTTTTTTTTGTTGTTGTTGAGTTGCATGAGTTCCTTGTATATTCTGGATACTAGCCCCTTATCGGAGGCACTGTTTGCAAAAATCTTCTCCCATTCAGTTGGTGGCCTCTTTATGTTGTCAATGGTTTCTTTTGCTGTGCAGAAGCTTTTAAGTTTCATATAGTCCCATTCGTTTATTTTAGCTTTTACTTCCATTGCCTTTGGAGTCATATTCATAAAATGCTCTTTGAACCCAAGGTCCATAAGTTTAGTACCTATGTTTTCTTCTATGCAGTTTATTGTGTCAGGTCTTATGCTTAAGTCTTTGATCCATTTTGAATTAACTTTGGTACATGTAGCCATTATCTACTCACCCTGTGACCTTTCCCAGCCACTTAACCTCTCTAGCTTTCCTTGTCTTCAAAAAACACCTTGCTAGGATTACACATTAGGCTAGGATCTTCAAAATCCTCTCTTGAGCTTTTGCCATGTTGTATCTTGAAATTTGGTCTATATCCATAATTACTAATTCATGTTTTACAAATCCAAAAATTACAAGTTACAATCTGTAAAAAATTTCCAGGATGGAGAGAAAGAAGAGAGAGAGAAGAGGTGACTAAATATTCTTGGTGAGGAGATCAGATTGATCTATATTCATAGTGATATTATTTTTACAAAGACTACAGACTGCCTATTTTGATTAAAGCGTGTCATAATGTTTACAGAATAGTAACTCTTAAAAAAGAAAAGCACTATTCTAACATCAGGAATAATTTATTTTTCTGAGAAATAATCTAAATAAAAGGAAAATCTTTTATTTTTTCAATAGAAGTGTTCTAGAGTTGATATAGCTACGTAGGAGGCAACAGGTTGGTTTCGAGCATTTAAGGAAAAGAAATTATTTAACTCAACTATATACTAGGTACTTCTCTAGGAGCAGGTGAAATAATACTGAATAGGACATAGTCCTGGCCATTAAGTTGATTGGTATTAGTAGAAATGTTTAGAAACTGTTCAAATATTAAGGGAGATACTAGATATAAAGCAATCAATGGGTGGTAAATGAAAGAGGGTGTAGACTGCTTTGTGTATCTCCATATCCATCAAAGAGAATGTATAATTCTAAAATAATGGAACCAGAATTTGGAGAAAGGGTTAATCACAGAAAGTGGTGGGTATTACTTTTGTCTCTAGCATTCCCCAACATTGCTTTAAAAGAAAAAGAAAAACAGAAACCTAGAGATATTTCTATTTCCTTTAACCTTTAGATAAACAGGAGCTTCAGATTATATCCTGCTTAGATGAAATGGGACAGAAAACAGTAAAATGACCTTAAACTTTATTTAATTTCTATGTTTTAAAAAATGTTAGAATGAAGTTGATTTTCTCAAGATTTCAGATGCAATAAATTATCTCCAACTACTCAACTTGAGGTCTTTTACCAACTTTGTGACACTGTAAAATCTGAGTTGCAATACCTGTTCCCCACTCAGGTTTGATCTTAGAAACAGGCACAAACATCCATTTTGAATGTGACAGATTTCAGAAAGAAGCTTGAACCAAAAAATCGGCTGTTACAGCTCTGGAAATTCATATATATATATAATTTTTTTAATATCACTCATTTATTTAATCATTAGTTCCACTAACATTTATTGATATGCTATTGTGACAGTAGGAATAAAAAAAAAATCTCGGGACGGAGGAGTGAAGTGAAAAACTGGAAAGATTTGATAGAATTGCAAAGATTTTATGATTAAGCTGTTTTAAAAAGTGCCTGGCAAAGAAATGGAAAGACATTCCGTGTTCATGGATTGGAAAAATCAACATAGTTAAAGTGGCCATATTACCCAAAGCAATATACAGATTTAATGCAATCCCCATAAAAATCCCCATGGCATTTTTTTCTTTTTTCTTTTTTTTTAAATTAAAATTTATTGGGGTGACAATTGTTATGAAAGTTACATAGGTTTCTGGTATACAATTCTGTAATATATCATCTACATATCATAGTGTGTTCAACACCCAGAGTCAGTTCTCCTTCCATCACCATATATTTGATCCCATTTTGAAGGGAAAGAACAAAAAAAATCGTCAGATTTGTATGGAACAAAAAATTTGCGACAAAGAAGCCAAAAACATATAATGGAGAAAAGACAGCCTCTTCAATAAATGGTGCTGGGAGAATTGAAAAGCCTCATGCAAAAGAATGAAACTGGACTGCTATTTGTCACCATGTACCAAAATTAACTCAAAATGGATCAAAGACCTGAACATAAGACCTGAAACAATAGAATACATACAAGAAAACACAGGTACTAAACTTATGGACCTTGGGTGCAAAGAGCATTTTATAATTTTGACCTCAAAGGCAAGGGAAATAAAAGCTAAAATAAATGAACGGGATTATATCAACTTAAAACTTCTGCACAGCAAAAGAAACCATCGACAAAATATGGAGGCAACGAACAAAATGGGAGAGTTTTGTAAACGATGCCTCCGATATGGGGCTAATATCTAAAATATATTAGAACTCATACAACTCAACAACAAAAAAACAAGCAATCCAATTTAAAAAATGAGCAGAGGACCTGAAGAGACATTTCTCCAAAGAGGACATACAGATGGCCAATAGACATATGAAAAAATGCTCAACATCACTAATCATCAGAGAAATGCAAATCAAAACCACAATGAGATATCACCTCACCCCAGTCAGAATGGCTATCATCAACAAGACAAATAATAATAAATGTTGGAGAGGCTGTGGAGAAAAAGGAACCCTCATACACTGTTGGTGGGAATGCAGATTGGTGCAGCTGCTATGGAAGACAGTGTGGGGATTGCTCAAAAAATTAAGAATGGAATTAGTATATGACCCAGCAATACCTCTCCTGGGTATCTACCCAAAAAATCTGAAAACATTTATCCATAAAGATATATGTACTCCTATGTTCATAGCAGCTTTATTTATGGTGACCAAGACATGGAAACAACCAAACGATAGATGATTGGATAAAGAAGATGTGGTATATATACACAATGGAATACTATTCTGCCATAAGAAAAGTACCATTTGCAACAACATGGATGGAACTTGAGATTATTGTGCTAAGTGAAATAAGTCAGACAGAAAACGTCAAGAACCATATGATTTCAGTGATATGTGGTATGCAAAACTGAAAACAACAAAGGAACAAGACAAACAAATGAAGAAACAAAAACTCATAAACACAGACAATAGTTTAGTGGTTACCAGAGGGTGGGGGAGCAGGGGATGGTAGATGAGGGTTAAAGAGATCAAATATATGGTGGTGGAAGGAGAACTGACTCTGGGTGGTGAACACACAACGTGATATATAGATGATGTATTACAGAATTGTACACTTGAAACCTATGTTATTTTACTAACAATTGTCATCCCAATAAACTTCAATAAAGGAAAAAAAAGCAAATACTAACAAGATGACCCCATGCTATCTGACAAGAATAAAAATGGCATTTACCATGAAAAGTGCTTGGGAAAAAAAACATTTATTTCTACAATGCTTTTGTAGGAATGAAGTTATCAAATGGCCTGTTCCTATTGGCTGGAGATTCTGGGGCAGCTAGACTACATTTGGAATTTGGGCCTGGAGGAGGGAGGGAGCAGACACCAAAACTGCGACAAAAGCTCTGAAATGGAAAGAGTGGGTACTATTAACTTATTTAGCAACAGTCTTTTTTGAGTGGAAGCCATTTCCAGTAGTAAAATATTCAGGAAATTAATCAGACTTTCCGTGCAAAGTCCAGCTCTCAAAGACCAGATATCTTTCTCTTTTGCTATCCACTGTCACCTGCTGTTGCTTGACCCCTAATAATCCTGACCTGATATGAGCAGAGCTCCAACACACTAGTTCAGTTGAAACCGGAAATGTCCTTCTATGATTCTGGGTGCATTCCAACCATCCAGGAGCCTGTCCCAGGAAACAGCACCTAACGAGGTCTTTGCCCACTTACTGCCCACCAATTAGCCAATGGGCCCAATGGGGAAGAGGCCCTCTTGGTGTGCATCAGGTGCCATGTGTCAGATGTTCTTGAAAGAGAACTTGTGAAGTTGTATCTTTATTCCAGTCCCAATGACAGAACAATAGAGTTGAATCCAGCAAAGAAACAAATGATCTTTTAAAAACAACTGGATAAACATCAAATTTATAACATCTGTTTATAAAGCTAATGTGTAAACATGTTTGAGGTAAAAGCTATAGCTGAATATTTATGGTCAGGGGGAAATGTCCATGCCATATTATTAAATAAATACAGCAACCTACAAAGTAATATGTAAATAATATTTGGGGGAAGCTGTACATGTAACTTGAGTATATAAAAATATGGGAAGGATTCATCAAAATGTTGATCTTTTGGCAATAAGAGAAAAGGTGTATTTCCCTTGATTTTCTATGCTTTAAAGTTTTTTTTTGTTGTTGCATTGAGGATTTTATATCAAAATGTTGTATACATAAATCATTTGATAGAACTAAACAACTCAAAATTGGAATCATGCACAAGAGAAGCATATATCTGCATTTGGGCAACGGTTACAGAAAAGTAGTCACCTGACACTTTTAGAGTCATAATTTCATTTGGAATTGGAATTTTATATTGTTAAAAAATAAAATGTATCTAGAATCAACATGTTTGCCTTCCCCAAATGAGAAGGAAAGTATCTGTAACACCTATTTTAGGCAAAATAAAGTTATATCCTGTTCAGTCTGGTGTCCTTTGCTAATAGGTATTGTAATGAAACAAAAAAAATGAATATGCATTATTTTCTGATTTTCTCATTCTCAAAAGTGCTATCAAGCACATTTTGTGGACCTCCCTGGCTTTTCTTATTTCAGAACACCAGATGGACATGGAAACACAGTGTTTCCATGAAACATTTACTCCTCCTACTCAAGATTTGTGCTGACAGATTCTACTCCACAAGTTCCCTTAAATTGCATTATAGCCAAGGCCATTATGGAACTAACCCATTGCCAGCAAATGCAATGGGTGGTAACTTATCAGAATGGAAACTAAGCTACTGAAACTGAATCAGGATTCTCAGAATGTTAATTCGTATTTTATATATATAATATATATATATGTTATACATATATTGTATTTATAAATATGTTATATATATATGTTATACACAGAGACACACATACACAGCATTGTCATGTAACCCTTGATTTTGCTACATATTAAGACTGAGTCTCCTTTTGTTAATTGTAACTTTTTGGTGCAGGAAGGTACTCCTGGGGATAATTTAATCTGACCCTCTTATTTTCAGATGCAGAAATTAAGAACTTTAAAGGTTAATTATTTGCCAGAGCCCACAACCAGTTAATGGCAGAGTCTGGTTTAGAAATCATGAAGCTTGACTCCTAGACAGGGAGCTAGTAGGTAAGTGCTGCCCTGACTGCAAGTTAAACACTCCTGGAATCACTGAGGTACCATTTCATAAACTATTACTTTAAGTTATTAAGGCTCTTTATTCCTTAGCATCTAAGAAGCAATTTCAGCAGTGACGCCCTAATAGGCCTTGAGCGTTAGTGGAGCTCCCCCAAGTCCCCATTTGGTCTTTGAGAGAAGTTCACCAGCAAGGATAAGGTATTTAGTTCATTGTGTCCAAAGTAGCACAAAACACTGTATATTTTGAAAAAAATATATATCATCCTGCAAATGAGTACTTCTGAAAGCAACCCTAACACAAAGAGATGGTTTGTGTATCTCAGAAATACAAAGGGTGATAGCTTCTTTCCTTCGTGGAATTATTAAAAATCAATCCATCACTATTATCCTTTCCTTTTCCCAGTGAATGGGAGTGTCTGAATTGTCCCAGTCTGAGTGAGTGTGGATGGGGGTGTGACTATGCCCTGTGATGGAAGGGCATCCTGACCAGGGTGAGGTTCCACCCTGTGCTCTGAGCTGCCAGGAGATGCTCTGGCCACCTGAGACCCGCAACTGGAATCAGCGGGTTGGAAAATAATTAGTTTACTTATTTTTATTAATCTTTCCTAAATGTATGTATAGCTCACATTTATTTCAATATTTAATATTAGAAGTGTTTTGCGTTCTTATTTAGAAGTTTGGTGATGTTTTTGTCATCATAAATATGTCATAGGTGCTTAATTTTTGTTTATATCAATTAACCTATGGTGGAATTCGTTTTGTAATACATCATTTTGCTTAAAGTTGCAGTTTCTAAGACCCTATTGACAACCTTAAGTGAGAACGTACTGTGCTTACTTTTGTGTGTGGTGTGGTGAGAAAGACTAATTGCATGCTGTCATGGGAGGTGGCTGTATCTGGTTCCTTTTGAGTCACTTGCTCTCTGAGACGTTGCCTTTTTTCTCTTAGGTTAAGTGATACTTGGCTCTAACCAACCTTTCTGGTTTCTTAATGATTACAGTCTCCCGTTTATTTGAAGTCTCATCTTTAAGAACGATTTGATTTAGTCCCATCTTCTTTTCCCTTTCCTTACTTTGTAACCTGGTCATTCCTAAACTGGCCACTAAAACTTTAATCTTTTAGACGAAGCTACTTTACTCTTCTTTCATTCTCACACTTCTGTTCTTGCTCTAATTTCAAAATTCACTCCTTTTTTACCACAAAACAATCAAGTTTCCCCTGTAAAATCTAAGCAAAATTGATTCCTAGAGCTATTTTCCAAACTACAGCCTGCTTACATTCCTTCTCAGCCTATCAATGATCATAAAAGTTGCATTGACTTAATTCTGTTTCTGAGTCCAAAAGATGATGTATTTCTAGTCCCCTTTCCCTCGTGTTGGTAAAACATCTTGTAATGGATTCCAAATGCTACAGACTGAATTATACCTCCCCAAATTTATATGTTGAAGCCATAACACCTAATGTAACTGTATTTGTAGTAAGGAAGTAATTTAGGTTCGATAAGGTCACAAGGGTAGAGCCCTGATCCTATAGGATGAGTGTCTTTGTAAGAAGAGACATCGGAGCTCTCTCTCTCCATCATATAAGGACACAGAGAGAAGGTGACCTGTCTGCAAGCCAGAAAGAGGGCTTTCAGCACAATCAAATCTGCTGGACTTTGATCTTGGACTTCTAGTCACAGAACTGTGAGAAAATAAATTTCTGTTGTTTAAGCCAGGAAACTTATAATATTTTGTTATAACAGCCCAAGCTGATTAATACAAAATTCTGGGTTACTGGTAAATAAAACATATATAGAGCATATGAAATTAAAATGCTAGAATCAATGTGAGGCCACTACTGACAAATTTAAGAGGTCAGCCCTTCTATAGTCCCTTCTTGACCCTGGATAAAGTTCAAAAGGGAATAAAGCAGAATACAGTTTGGACTCACAACCAAAATGCCATCTATGTCTGGCCTGGCATATTTAGAATCTCATGCATTAGGGATCTGAGAGCCATGTGAATCTTATCTTTACAGTATAAACTTTTGGCCTGTAGTTCTAGATGAGAATGAAAATAGAGAAAAATGGATCCCACCCACCAGGGCCAAAAAGAGAAAAAAAACTTGTAAGATGATACGATTTATTTCCTGATATTTTAATCCCTATCTCAGCTGGACTTGGGTATAGGAGCTGCAGCCTCCTGTACCCAGTGAGTCATTTTTTTCTACAGCAGTGTGAACGGGCTGTGCGTAAGACCCACAGGGCCTTGGCTTGTCCGTTGCCTTACAGACTCATCACCATAGTGGCGTCAGGAAGCTGAACATATTCATGTGGTATTTGTTCACCAAATCTTGTGGCCATGTCAAACTTTCCAAGAACCATGTATTAGGTTTTCAATGTACTAAATAATCAAACTCCTCTCCATTTCTAAGAACTAATTATAAAGAAATAATCAGCATGAGATTTTAATAAGAAGCATATTTGACAATTCAAATGTCCAACAAAATATAAAGAGTATATACACATTAATATGTTAATAATTATCACAGTATAGTGAATTTTTGTGTATTTTCCTGGATTTGCCAAATTTTATATATTGAACACATTAATTTAACCTGTGTTTTTTGAATAAGAACATAAGATGCCTAGAAAAAAAGTCATTAAAATCTTTGGTACATTTTCTTCATCATGTACCTTCTGTTGCCAGAATTGAGTTCAAACACTCTGCCTCCAATGGTTTTGACAAACAGCTTGAAAAGCTCTTTACTTGGTCTTAGGAAAACAATGGACTATCTGTGTCTGGCCAGATATATGGCTATGATTATAAGGTCATCTTCTCTTAAAAGAAAGGCTGCTTAACTGAGTTAAAAGGCTATTCACAAGCATGTCGTAAGTGGACACAACTGTTTTGAAGCTATTTTGGCAATTGATGCTAAATTATTTTCTGTCACATGTTTTTGACTTAGAAATAAGTGAGAAAAACAATACACAAACAAAAACAAGGGAATGGGGAGCTTAACAACATTTCTAATTTTTTAAATTTATTGACTCACTTATCCAATAATTATTCATATAGGACTGAGGAAGCAAAGATGACCAGTATTCTATGCATGTCCTCAAATAATGTACATTCTGATAAATACCAATATGCATGTAAACAACTGCACAACAATGAAATAGGTGCTAGAATAGACTATGAAAATAGATACCAAATGCTATGGGAGAAGTGAGAGAATGACAAATTATAAATGTAGGACAAATTGTGTACAGCTTTTTCTTTCTTTCCTGTGTTTTGGATAATAATGCAGTGGGCAGAAAGCCGGCTTGCTGCAGTTTGGTCAGGATATAGAATACACTCTGAATTGTGTCCTGCTATGTAGCACGGCAGGTCTAGAGAAGGCAAACATTATGACTGCGGAGGTTTAGACTTCCAAGTGGTGGCTTTGAGTCCGCCACTTCCTAGCACCATCAGTAATGCTTTTGGTAAACTGAAGACAGACATTCTCTGTTTCTTCTTGACAGTCTAATTATCAATGCTCAGATTCTTTTTTGTATATGGATGATCTGCTTTTTCTTCTTGAAAGCTGAAGAAGATGAGGAAGAAACCAGGCAGGGAACTTAGGGAGGAGCAAGCCAGGTAGAGAGCATTGGCAAGTGCAAAGTGCTCAGGCTCCCTCTCGGCATACAACCTAACATGGGCTGTTGGATTTCTTCCTATAAACCACCTTCTGAGAAGTACTTCATCAAACAGGCTTCCCTGAGCCTTATATATAAAATAGTGACTAAACCTTGCACAGCACCCCCTGTCCCCTTGCCTTTCTTAATTTTTCACTCCATCATGTTCACCGCCTGACGTTTATTTTTGCATTTGTCTGTTTCCCTCTGTTAGAATGTAGCTCCTTGAAGGACAGGGACTTTGTCTTCTTTGTTTACTGCTATATTCCCCATGTCTAGACTGTTCTTGCATGTAGCAGATTTTCAGTAAATGTATGCTGAATGAATGAATAGATGGAGGGCCAGTATAAGTGCAAGGCTACCATACTGTTTTTTCACAGTGTATAAGGCATACATTTTGTGAAGTTCTGCTGTATTAAATTGGGACCTTTCCAACTCCTGTATCTGACTCTTTCCCATAATAAAATTAACGGGATGCAGAAGAACTGCAGTCCTCAGCATGTACTCTTATCTAAGCTTTCTCTACTTCTGCTTCTTCTCATAGTATTTTAATTTGGGGACTTAATTTCCCAGGATGCAGTGCACCATTGGAAATCTCTCCCTATTGCTTTTTTGGGAGTTGTCTCTAAATGAATATAGAAATATCAGGATAGTTGTTCAAACAGCAGCAATTCCAAAGAAAAGGAACAGCCCCTCAGTTTCCTGGTTTGTAAACAATTCTTGCTTAAGTCAGGAGCCATTCAGTTGAAGAGGAATTTAGTTTCTTTCTATTTTCTTTATTTTTTTTTTTTTTTATTTTTTTTTATTTATTTTTTTTTTTATTAATTAGTTTCAGGTGCACAAGACAAAGCAAAACTTAGACATTTATCATTTATATCCCTCACATCTATTTTCTTTTTAGATGGGAAGAATAACTTGATTTCCTAAGACAAAGGATGATTAAGGTATTGATTGCATTTCTTAATTAGTGGAAATTTCACCCTGGTTCTAACAAAAGACTATTAAAATTTTTAATGTTATATGTTTTCATTACTTCATCATTTATTTTTCTGTTCTCACAGGTATGTTTTCTAGACAATATACTGAGTTGTGTTATAATCCATTAACTAGACGATTTTTTAACCCTGATGTCAAAAATTACTAGGCTCTACCTAAGGTAGAGGCCACTTATATCTATGAGGTTGGACAATTAAGTTCACGAACTCATCCTAGAAAAAGTGCTACTTACCTCATTGCTGAATATCACTATGGTCACCTTTGAAGCACTCCCCTTGGGAAGCTATGCACCAATGTCAGTGCCTAGTCTATCCTTCAAAGCAATTTTGGAACTCTTTTTCTGGAATGGCCATCAGAGCTGTCATCGTATTACCTTTGAGGTCCTGAATGTCATCAAAATGTCTTCCATTCAATATTTCCTTTACCTCTGGTAAAGAAATAAATCATTGGAGGCCAGATCAGGTGACTAAGGAGGGTATTCCAATACAGTTATTTGTTTACTGGCTAAAAACTCCCTCACAGACAGTGCTGTGTGAGCTGGTACATTATCGTGAGGCAAGAGCCATGAATTGTTAACAAAAAGTTCAGGTTGTCTAATTTTTTCACGCAGCCTTTTTAGCACTTCCAAATAGTAAACTTGGTTAACTGTTTGTCCAGTTGGTACAAATTCATAATGAATAATCCCTCTGATATCAAAAAAGGTTAGCAACATCATTGCAACAAGTTCACAAACTTAACTGTCAGACCTTGTTTATCTATATCTATATCTGTATCTGTATCTGTATCTGTATCTGTATCTGTATCTGTATCTGTATCTGTATCTATATCTATATCTATCATCTATATCTATATCTGTGTATCTATATCATCATCTATATCTATATGTATATATTACTTTTTAAACTTACCTGTGAGTAAGTTGACCATAGATCCCAGTTTGCCCCTGACAATCTGGTTTATGCTTGTTGTTTTACCAAGATAATAAATAACACACTTTTTCACTCTCAAAAACATCCAAGTTTGGATGATAAATTATATAGTCACTTTACCTTTAGAACAAGTACTAGATATGTAATTTTATGTGGGAAAAGTCAAGCTCAGAGAACTTAACCTATGCAAGGTTTATAAGTACAGTTGACCCTTGAACATCGTAGGTGTGAATAGTACTGGTCCATTTATATGCAGATTTTTTTCAATAAACACTGTAAATGTATTTTCTCTTCCTTATGATTTTAATAATATTTTCTTTTCTTTAGTTTACTTTATTGTAAGAATACAGTCTATATGACATGTAACACACAAAATATGTGTTAATCAACTGTTTGTGTTGTCAGTTAGGCTTCCAGCCAACAGTAAGCTATTGTTGTTAAGTGTTGGGGGAGTCAAAAGTTATACATGGATTATTTGACTGTGCAGGGCAGTTGGCAGCCCTAAGCCCCACAGTTCAAGGGACAATTGTATTGGAATCATAATGGAATCAGTGCACTTAGGTGTACTAGGTGTGAAAATTAAGTTAGCGATGTTGTTGCAATGATGTTGCTAACCTTTTTTGATATCAGATGGATTATGCATTATGAATTTGTACCAACTGGACAAACAGTTAACCAAGTTTACTATTTGGAAGTGCTGAAAAGACTGTGTGAAAAAGTTAGATGATCTGAACTTTTCACCCACAATGCATGGCTCTTGCATCACAACAATGTACCAGCTCACACAGCACTGTCTGTGAGGGAGTTTTTAGCCAGTAAACAAGAAACTGTATTGGACCACCTTCCCTACTCACCTGATCTGACCCCCGATGACTTGTTTCTTTACTTGAAGATAAAGGAAGTATTGGAAGGAAGACATTTAGATGACATTCAGGACCTCAAGGGTAGTACGACAACAGCTCTGATGCCTATTCCAGAAAAAGTTCCAAAATTGCTTTGAAGGGTGGACTAGGCACTGACATCGGTGCATAACTTCCCAAGAGGAGTACTTTGAAGGTGACCATAGTGATATTCAGTAATGAGCTGTGTAGCACTTTTTCTAAGATGAATTCACAAACTTAATTGTCCTACCTCATATTTGCTGTCTTAATTACTTTACCACCAAACATCTATTGCATTTAAATAGAAAATCATCTTAAGCTCTTCCCTTCTTCTTACCTTCTACATCTAATCAATCATTAACTCCAGTAGATGTGATCTCTTTAACCTCTTTTATCTATCCACTTTTAGGCAATTCATATATAATAACAAGTACAAATTTTTGCCTGCTAGTGTCAGGTGTGTTACTAAATATCCTTATTCTTGTAGAACTAAACTAAATTCTGATATAATCTTCCATTCTGCCTGGTTTCAGAAACTAAAGAGTTTCTTTCCCACCATTATCTTTTCTCAGGGTTTCCTCTACCTACTGCTAAATGGTTAAGATGGAGCTAAGTAATCTGGTTGAAGTTGTATCCTTACCATGTTGGTATCAGCTTGATGTCCTTGTCTCATTTGCCCTTTGGTCATGAGCCCATACTGGTGATTGCTGGGCTGTCCCTTGTTTAAGAATATGAAGCCTCTTGAAATCCACTTGTTCTGTCACATCTGTGCTGTCCTGGACAAGCGAAAAATGAGTAAATTCTCCAGCAACTCCAGAGACTATGAGAAACTTCAATTTTATGCCCTCCTTGGTGCACAATTTACCCTCCATATTGTGAGGGAGAGATGGCTGCTGGATGATTGTCCGAAGCTGTCTGAGGCTCATTTCTACAGACACATTGCATGGACATTTCTTCTGCTCCTGGACTGACAATTGGAATGTGGAAATATTGATACCTCCCTGAGCTTTGCAGGTACATTCTGCTAAACCACGTGAATTCTTACAAACATGCAAGTCCCTGAACGTCAGTCTCGGTGGGAAGGGTTTTGTCGGTTTCTTCATTGAGCTCCACAAATAAATAAGCTCACTTTGCTTTGCTTTTTTTTTTTTTTCCTTTTTTTTTTTTTTCTCTTCTCCTAAAACCATTGAATCTTCATCTGGGTTTTGAGGGGGTACCAAAGGTGGTAAAGAAGACAGGGAAAATGATAAACTTTTTATTACACATTCTACATTTCTTTTCTATATCAAGAGCTACTTTTTTTCTTCAATGCAATGTATTTTATCTGATCTCCAAATAAGATAGCATTTAACTCAGTTACTTAGAATAGAAGAAAGGATCATAAACTACCGAAAACAAAAAGAATGCATTCAGATATTAAAATCCTATCTTATTCCAAGAGTATCAGTCAGAGTTTTGAATTACAAGTATCAGAAACCATCTCTAGCTGATTTACGCAGAAAAGGAATTTTTTAAAAGGCTATTTGAAAATCTCATAACATCATCAGATAAGATGAAAAATAGGCTTGGTAAAGAAGAAAGAACAATTTTGCAGCCAGAATCCCAGGCAAAACCATTTTAACTGAAATAGCTTTTGCTGTGTAATGAATCATTCCAAATTTTAGTGGCAACCATTTGTTTAGCTTACAATTTTGTGGTTTGACAATTTGGACTGGGCTCCTTCACGGGTCTGTTATCAGCTGCCAGAGACCTAGGTTGTTCTGCTTCTGGTGGTTGGCTGACACAATAGGGCTACATAATTCTCATCAACCAACTGGCTAACACAGGCTCATCTATATTGCTGCTCAACAGGGTTCCAAGAGACTAAAAAGTGTGCCATTCTTTTGATTTTACAGAAGACACATAATTTTCATCCACCTTGACTCATGTGATGTAGCAGATTCCCAAATGCAATCTAGGATTTAATACGCTGAATTTAAACAACTTCAATTAATTAGGATAGATTTACCCTCCTCAAGTGGAGATATAATATTCAGTTTCATAATTATAAATGTAATAATGCTTAACCATAACAATATTAATCAATTTATGTGTAATAAGTCTTGTGTCCATTTCTCCATTCATTTGCTTCATATTTAGAGAGTAATGCTGAGCGAAACAAGTCAGACAGAAAAAGCAGAGAACCATGTGATTTCACTGATATGTGGTATATAAACCAAAAACAACAAAAGAACAAGACAAACAAATGAGAAACAGAAACTCATAGACACAGACAATAGTTTAGTGGTTGCCAGAGGGTAAGGGGGGCGGGGGGTGGGGGGTGGGAGATGAGGGTAAGGGGGATCGAATATATGGTGATGGAAGGAGAACTGACTCTGGGTGATGAACACACAATGGGATTTATAGATGATGTAATACAGAATTGTACACCTGAAATCTATGTAATTTTACTAACAATTGTCACCCCAATAAATTTAATAAAATAAAATTTAAAAATAAAAAAAAATAAAAAATAAAAGTACTTTAGCATTTAAAGTACTTTAATGGCACAAACACATAGGTTTTTATTTGAAGTTAATGGACAAACTCCAAAAATAAATAATTTCTAATTTTATAGAGTTCTTTTTACTCCTGTATCATATAAATTTCACTTGATAAACAAAATGCTTCCAAGTGAATGAATAAAGTACAGTTTACAGTCATTTGCTGTATCTTGGCAATACATTTTGATACACTTATAAGAAATTGAGAAAACAAATGACTATAATGTCTAATTAACAAATCATTTTTCAAGACAGACAAAATTCTTTCTACATAAAATTTAAAATCAAAACATGAAGTTCCTCTAAGAGATATTTTGGATTTTGGGGGGGGGGCTTCACAGAAAATTGACAAGTTTGTATTATTAGCATCGTACTCCATAAACATGGTATAACTCTCCATTTATTTAGACCTTCAATTTCTTCTATTAAGATGTTTTAGCTTTTACCGTAGAGGTCTTGTGAAACTAGATTATTTCCTATAGGAACTTAATAACTTTTTATTCAACTGAAAATACAGCTACATCATTTTCTTCTGTTTAAGTTTTTATATGATTCACTATTTTACTTCTTTACACTTTAAAATTTTCAAAATCTTCTGTAAATAGGATGTAATTAATTTTTAAATGTGATGTGTTCGTCAAACTTAGTCAATTTGAACTGATGAAATTATCTATATATAATTATATGTTACATGCATTATGCATTATGTATTATATAGTTATAGCTTCCATTTTCTTATGCACATATTTTGTTCCATGTGAAAAATTTTTCATTTGACATATTTTTCTTACCTCTTTATTTCCTTTTTCAATACAATTAGAGAACCTTAGAATACTGTAGCTCCATTTGACTCTTTCCTAACTTACATGCTGTTTTTATCATTTTTTTCATCCTCATGCTTTCATAAAGTTCTAATCTGCTATTAAACCTATCTATATAATTTTTCAGTTATATGATTTTTAGATAGTTTCTGGTCAAATCTACAAACCTTAGTTCTTTGAAAAAATTTAAGTTTGACTTTTATGTCCATGAAAAGAATAAGTGTACTTATTTGTCTGCTAAATCCAGAGTTCTTTCAGAATTGTTTCTATCTTTTGCTTCACCTGATTCTGGCTCATGTAAACATCTCATTATATGCCTTGTAATTTTAAATGATTTGCTGGCCAATTTTATTTTTAAAAATATTCTTAGATAAAGTTTGTCACTTAGTGTGCTATATCTTCTTCAGAAAGGATTTTGTTTTCTGCTTCCAGTTACCTATGGACACTTAAAGTACAGGACTAAGGTTTAAGGACCTCTGAGCTGCCTTGGTGATCCCCAGAGTAATATCTACGTCCCACTTCCAGAATTCAGTTCTCCGAGGTGTTTGCTCATAGCAGGGATGAATGATGCTAGGTTTCTGCTTTTGGCAGTTACCACATTCAGGCTCTGTACCCCCATCACCAAAAGTCAGCCTCAAAGCTGTTTACCCTAGTTACCCTAGTCCCTTTATTTAAGTATGAGATGCCTTCTCTCCATGGGCAAATTCCCCTGGTATCAACAACTTCAGTTCACCTTTCTATGGTGTTCACTCTTGCAAGTCTAAGATTGGTTATTCCACATTAAATTGTTGGGTGTTTGATGTTATTCAAAGGATATTCTGCATTATGTCTAGCACTTTTACCTGTGCTTAGCAAGAGTCAGTCTGAATCACCCAAATCACCATTACTGGAAGTATCTCTTTTTCATTTATATTATTAATGAATGAAGGTAAGTATCAAATCATAATGGTATTTAGATTCCATTGGACACATATTCTAAAGTGATCTAACAGATTTATGTAACATCAATATTTGCAACGTGCCAAAATTATACCATTTGTAATAATTTAAACTTATGTTAAAATTTAAGATATTAACATAAAATGGACATGGAAAAGTATTTTTATATTATTTTACAGGATATATGAGAAAAAACGTTGAAGGCTAGTATCTCTTTTCTAAGCCTTTAATTTCACATAACTTCCCTTAGTATAGTGTGAACTCATTGAGAATGGAACTGTGCTCATTTACCTCTGTACCCTTAGTGCCTTGTATAGAGAGGTCACTCAGTAAATATTTGTTGAATTATTGAATTTTTATTTTATCCTCAATTTGATCAATTGTACATAGGCAGGTATCCCAAAATGTAATGGTAACCACTTTGAGCACCATTTGTAATTGCAGAAGTCAAACATGACTTGTATTCATCTTTTGTTATCAGTATATATTAATATAGTTTATTCCTCTCTTAAAATGTGTATACATTTTTTGGCACCCACTGTATATACTTTTAAAAATTGTGTTATATATAATGGCAATGAGTAAAAGGTCAGCGATGGAATACACCATTATTTTCATTAAATCTAGTCATTTTCCTTTCTAATTAATACAAGAGTTGATGTCAGTGTTTAAATGACATTAAGATCAAGCTTCCCAAAAAAACATACAATGGAGAAAAGACAGCGTCTTCAATAAATGGTGCTGTCAGAATTGGATAGCCACGTGCAAAAGAATGAAACTGGACTGCTACCTGTCACCTTGTACCAAAATTAATTCAAAATGGATCAAAGACTTAAGCATAAGACCTGACACAATAAACTGCATAGGAGAAAACATAGGTACTAAACTTATGGATCTTGGGTTCAAAGAGCATTTTATGAATATGACTCCAAAGGCAATGGAAGTAAAAGCTAAAATAAACAAATGGGACTATATGAAACTTAAAAGCTTCTGCACAGCAAAAGAAACCATCGACAAAATAAAGAGGCAACCAACTGAATGGGAGAAGATTTTTGCAAACAGTGCCTCCGATAAGGGGCTAATATCCAAAGTATACAAGGAACTCATGCAACTCAATAACAAAAAAACAAACAATCCAATTGAAAAATGGAAAGATGACCTAAAGAGACATTTCTCCAAAGAGGACATACAAATGGCAAATAGACATATGAAAAAATGCTCAACATCACTAATCATCAGAGAAATGCAAATAAAAATCACAGTCAGATATCACCTCACCCCAATCAGAATGGCGATCATCAACAAGACAAATAGAAACAAGTGTTGGAGAGGCTGTGGAGAAAAAGGAACCCTCATACACTGTTGGTGAGAATGCAGACGGGTGCAGCCACTAGGGAAGGCAGTGTGGCGGTTCCTCAAAAAATTACGAATAGAATTACCATGTGATCTAGCAATCCCTCTCCTGGGTATCTACCCAAAAAATCTGAAAATATTTATACATACAGACACATGTGCTCCAATGTTCATTGCAGCTTTATTTACAGTGGCCAAGACATGGAAACAACCAAATTGTCCTTCGATATATGAATGGACAAAGTTGTGGTATATATACACAATGGAATACTATTCAGCGGTAAGAAAAGATGAAATAGGACGATTTGTGACAACATGAATGGATCTTGAGACTATAATGTTAAGCGAAATAAGTCAGACAGAAAAAACAGAGAAGCATATGATTTCACTGATATGTGGTATATAAACCAAAAACAGCAAAAGAACAAGACAAACAAATGAGAAACAAAAACTCATAGACACAGACAATAGTTTAGTGGTTACCAGAGGGTAAAGGGGGAGGGGGGTGGGAGATGAGGGTAAGGGGGATCAAATATATGGTGATGGAAGAACTGACTCTGGGTGGTGAACACACAATGGGATTTATAGATGATGTAATACAGAATTGTACACCTGAAATCTATGTAATTTTACTAACAATTGTCACCCTAATAAACTTAAAAAAATATATACCTCAGGCAGTTCTTCTAGTAAAGGAATGTTTTATGTATTCTGGTTTAAAAACTTACTATTTTGTTAACCATGGATAAAATTATTAACCCCATTAAAATTCAGTTTCTTTAGATTTAAATTGGGGATAATAAAGTATATCTTGGAGTATACCTAAAAAAAAAAAAAAAAAGGAAAGATCAAGCTTCCATCTGTTTTTCCTGAAATATTGGTTAATTTCTTATAATTTACATGCCATTTTAAATAACTTTGAAAGAACTTAACACAGATTGAACAAATTAAAGATATTTGTATAATGTAGCTTTACCATTTTATGACATTTTCAAGTTTAAAATTTTCTCTGAATAACATTTGCAAAGGCAAATGGATGTCTGAAATTTAAATAAAGTATTAAAAATATTAATCTACTGTATGTTATGGCATATTAGGGAATTTTTTTAGTTTCTGTCAAATCTTTTATAAAAATAAACTTTAGACTCTATTTTGTGTTGATGTTATTCCTATGTGTCTGAAGTCATGTCAGAAAATCACTGCTCAGTGAATTTATGTCCTGAAAATGTGACATTAAAGAAACAAGCAGTAGATATTATAGTGGGGCAGAATGTTGTTTGAGAACTCAGTTGCGAGACAGAGTGATGATAAATGGTGTGTAAAGAAAAAATGGTCCATTCTGGAGACAATAAGATCAACCACATCAGAGTACACGCAGAGACTAAAAATGGGAATTAGTGAGAACTAGGATAGATGGAGTGAAGGGAAAGTGTGAAATCTACTGAATATCAGGGTCAGCAAAATTTTCTGTAAAGGCCTGAGAGTAAATATTTTAGGTGTTATGAGCCATATAATGTTTGTCACAGCTCTCAACTGCTACAATAATGTCAAGGCAGCCATGGACAACACAGAAAGAAATGGGTGTGGTTATGTTCCAATAACACTGGTTATAAAGGAAGGCTGGATATGGCCTGTAGGATAGTCATTCACCAAGCACTACTCTAGAGAGTCTGAGGACCCCAGGTGCTAACTTGTTGCTCAAAGTGTTCAGCCCAGGTCCAATGCCAGGGAAGAATCAAAATATTTACTTTTCCTGTGGCATTTTGGCTCCATTTGCTGCCACCCCATGGTTTTCCACAGTCCAGTACAAGTTCACTCACAGCTGCTGAAGTTCTTTCGGTGACTTGGAATCCTGCACAGGCCGCAGCATCCTACTTTGAAACTACCAGGTTGGTGTCTTATTTCCCAATCTCATGCTCATCCAGGGATCCTCAAAGCACAACACCAGGCGAGGGCCAAGTCCAGAAGGATGTCCCACCTTAGTTACATATTCCTCCAGAGCTAGCCCACCCTTAACACCTCTTGGGCCCTATTATTGTGGGTTGGAGTTATCAAACCCTTTCCTTCCAGAAGGTTCCTCTTATGAGTCTTTTTGTCTCTTCCAGCCAGGAGATTTCTTGTTTGGGGCCATCCTATGTCACTTTTATCCAGTAAAATAGGGATCAGAGTTGGGGTCTCTTTCTTCTATAAAGACCCTAGCTTTTTATAAAACTGTTTCATCTCTCAACATACCAATAAGAGATGCTCAAAATTCTTACGTTGGACTAATTATTATACAAATTCTATGTAATAGTGGATAATTACAGAAGAATTGAAAGAACAGGAGTGACTCTGGGCTAATTAAAACAGGTTCTAATTTTGATCATTGCTAGATGGGAGGGGGGTTGGGGGATGGGTGAGAAAGGTGAAGGAATTAGGAACCACAAACTGGTAGTTACAAAATAGTCATGGGGATGTGAAGTGCAGTATGGGGAATATAGTCAATACTGTTGTAAAACTGTATGGTGTTGGATGGGTGCTGGAATTGATGAGGGCACCACTTCATAAGTTGTATGGATGCCTGGCCACTAATATAAAATAGAATCAAATGTCAACCATAAACATTGTATACAGTCACAGGATGTAAAATACAGCATAGGGAACATGATCAATGGTATTGTATTAGCTATTTACAGTGTCAGATGTGTAGTAGACTTGTTGGGGTTATCACTTTGAGTCGTGTAAATTTCTAATGATTATGGTGTTTTGTACACCTGAAACTAATAATAAAAAGTAAATAAATAAAAGGAGATGATAAATGCTGTGCTTGCCTCATCCCATGAACACATCAAAATCACAACTAAATTATAGAACAATCAACCTGGAGAACCATCTGAAGTGTAGCTGAACAGAAATTTTATAACTAAGGATATAAGAAAGAAGCCACGTTGAGACTGGTAGGAGAGGGGGAGATGTGAAACAGGCTGGGCCCACACCCACATGTGACACTTGAAAATCAGGAGAAATATCTCAGCCATAGAGGTTCCCCAAGGAGGAGTGAGGGACCACAGCCCCACACCAGGCTCCCTAGCCTGGAGTACTGGTGTCAGGAAGAGGAGCCCTCACAACATCTGGCTGTGAAAAGCAGTGGGGATTCCAACCCTGGGTGGGACAAAAGACTGCAGGAAATGCACACATCCTCTTAAAGGGCCCACACAGGCATTCACTCTGGGCTCCGGTGGAAGGACAGTGATGTGGGGACATCAGAGACATATGGGAAGAGACTGAGTTTTGCAACTTCAGGGTGAGGAGTAAAGGGACAGTTTCCATTTCCTGTGTGGGGAAATGCAGCCAACAGGTGGGTGCCATCTTTCCTATGTTGAGCACCTCCCCCATGCCCATGGCCAAATCTGAATCTGAATTGGTCTGGTGAGCTCTGCTCACTCCACCCTGGTGACTCACTGAGACTCCACCACACCCAGCCACACAGGAGAAGGCTTTACCAGTGGCTGAACCTTACAAGACCAGCAAGTGGGAGCAGGCCTTGGAGTGCCCTGGCTTTTTTGGGGACTACCCCAGACCTGGTACTGGTGGCAGCCATCCTCTCCCATGTGTTTCCATTTACAGCACAGGCAGCGACAACTGTAGATCACTTTGCAGCTCCTACCAGGTACTTTCCACCTGGTCACAGGCAGGGGCTGACCTGGGCTTGCACCAGAGTCACTCCCAAGAGGCCCCAGAACCAACATACTTGGAGATTGACTTCAGACCACAGCAGAGCACCACCCGATTAGCCTTACAAGTGGCACACCCAAAGGGCGGTATCAGCAGGCACCAGAGCTCACTGGGGCGAATCCTGTTCTGTGGGGTAGGTCCCCCACCTAGCATTCCATAAGCTATGGATGTGGCCAAACCCCACAGCCAGTCAGCCTAAGGTCAACCCCACCCACTTTTGTGCCATCAGCAATCAAGTCTCAACTATAACAGGACGGCATACACAACCCACACAAGGGACAAACCTGGAATGCCCAACTCGGGTGACTGGGGAGACTATGCCATTGGACCCCACAGGACACCTACTACATAAGGCCACTGGTCAAGACTAGAAGACATAGCAGATCTACCTAACACATAGAAAAAAAATACAGAGAGGCAACCAAAATGAGGAAATAAAGAAATACATCCCAAATGAAAGGAGGAAACTCCAGAAAAAGAACCAAACGAAATGGAGGCAAGCAACCTACTAGACACAGAGTTCAAAACAATGGTTATAAGGATGCCCAAAGAACTTAGTGAGAACTTCAACAAAAAGATAGCAAGCACATGAAAAAGACATAGAAACAATAAAAAAAGAACCAGTCAGAAGTGAAGAATACAATAACTGAAATGAAGAATTCACTAGACGTAATCACCAGCAGACTACATGAAACAAAAGATCAAATCAGCAATTTGGAAGACAAGGTAGCATAAAACATCCAATTGGAACAGCAAAAAGAAAAAAGAATCCCAAAAAAGAAGGATAGTTTAAGAGAGTTCTGAGACAACATCAAGCGTAACATTCACATCATAGGGGTAACAGAAGGAGAAGAGAGAAAGCAAAGGATTGAGAACCTATTTGAAGAAATAATAACTGAGCACTTTCCTAACCTGGCGAAAGAAATAGACAATACAAGTACAGGAAGTGCAGAGAGCTCCAAACAAGATGAATTCAAACAGGCCCACACCAAGATACATTATAATTAAAATGGAAAAGTTTAAAGGCAAGAGAGAATCCTAAAAGCAGCAAGAGAAAAGCAGTTAGTTACCTACAGGGGAGCTCCCATAATATTGTCAGCTGATTTCTCAACAGAAATTTTGCAGGCCAGAAGGGATTGGCATGACATATTCAAAGTGATGAAGAGCAAGAACTTACAACTAATATTATTCTACCCATCAAGGCTATCATTTAAAATTGAAGGAAAGATAAAGAGCTACCCAGATTAAAAAAAAAAAAAGCTAAAGGAGTTCATCACCACCAAACCAGTATTGCACAGACTGTTAGAGGGGCTTCTTTAAGATGAAAAGAAAAATCAAAATTATGAATAATAAAATGGCAACAGCTATATCTATATCTATATCTATATCTATATCTATATCTATATCTATATCTATATCTATATCTATCTATATACATATAATATATATATATAACTATTTTCTTTTTTTAATTAAAGTTTATTGGGGTGACAATGGTTAGTAAAATTACATAGGTTTCAGGTGTACAGTTCTGTGTAAATGGATGAAATGCTCCAATCAAAAGGGCTGAATGAATAAGAAAACAAAACCCTTACATATGCTTCCTACAAGAGACACTTCAGATTGAAAGACAAACACAGACAGAAAATAAAGGGATTGCAAAAGATATTTCTTTTTTTTTTTTTTTTTTTTGAAAATCTCTCTTTTTTTTTAATTTTATTTTATTAAATTTATTGGGGTGACAATTATTAGTAAAATTACATAGATTTCAGGTGTACAATTCTGTATTACATCATCTATAAATCCCATTGTGTGTTCATCACCCAGAGTCAGTTCTCCTTCCATCACCATATATTCGATCCCCCTTACCCTCATCTCCCAACCCCCACCCCCCGACCCCTTACCCTCTGGCAACCACTAAACTATTGTCTGTGTCTATGAGGTTCTGTTTCTCATTTGTTTGTCTTGTTCTTTTGTTGTTTTTGGTTTATATACCACATATCAGTGAAATCACATGGTTCTCTGCTTTTTCTGTCTGACTTGTTTCGCTCAGCATTACTCTCTCAAGATCCATCCATGTTGTCACAAATGTTCCTATATCATCTTTTCTTACTGCCGAATAGTATTCCATTGTGTATATATACCACAACTTCTTTATCCATTCATCTATCAAAGGACATTTTGGTTGTTTCCATGTCTTGGCCACCGTAAACAAAGCTGCAATGAACATTGGAGCACACGTGTCTTTATCTCTAAATGTTTTCAGATTGCAAAAGATATTTCATGAAAATGGAAACAAACAAACAAACAAACAAAGCTGGGGTAATAATACTTATACCAGACAAAATAGACTTTAACAGACAAAGAAGGACCCGGTAATCCCACTTCTGGGTATTTATCCAAAGCAACCCAAAATGCTAGTTCAAGGGGATGTGTGTATCCACATGTTCTTTGCAGCACTATTTACAACAGCCAAGATTTGGAGGCAGCCTGGGTGTCCGTTGATGGATGAATGGGTAAAGAGGAGGTGGATATATGACATATAATGTCAAGTATATATGTAATGATATACATATATACACATTTGCATATACATATATATAATAAGTGTATATATACATATATATAAGTGTATACATATATATAAGTGTATACATATATATAAGTGTATACATATATATAAGTGTATACATATATATAAGTGTATACATATATATATATATATATATATATATATATATATATGTATACACATATGGCTTAATGGAAGGGAATGGGTTCTTGCCTTCTGTGGTAGCATGTATGGACCTGGAGGGTATTGTACTGAGTGCAAGATGTCAGACAGAGAAAGCACTTATATGTGAAAACTAAAGAACAAAATGAACAAACAAATCAGAAACAAACTCATAAATACAAAGAACATTTTGATAGTTGCCAGATAGGAGGGGGAGATGAGGGGTGGGTGAGGAAAGGGAAGGGATTAAGAAATACAAATTGGTTGTTACAAAGTAGCCATGAGGATGTAGGGTATGGCATAAGGAATATAGTCTACAGTATTGTAATAATTATGTGTGGTGTCAGATGGATACTAGATTTATCAGGGTGGTAGATGGGTGGGGGTTGGGGGCAGGGTGAAAAAGGTGAAGGGATTAAAAAATACAAATTGTCAGTTACAAAATAGTCATGGGGATATAAAGTAAATCATAGGGAATATAGTCAATAATATGCTAATAACAATGTATAGTGCCAGGTGAGTTTTAGACTAGACAGAATTATTTCTTAAATTATACAAATGTCTAACTACTATGCTGTACATCTGAAATTAATATAAAATAATATTGAAATAAATCAATCAATCAAAAAAAGAAATAAAATAGATTCTCATTTGCATGTGTCAGACTCCTTTCACCTCTTGTGAAAGTTGGTGTTCTGAAAGCATTGGAAAACAGAGAGTGCTTTTTCCAATAGACTCATAAATCATAAAACCCCAAAATAATCAATTAGCATGCATTCAGAATATCTATGTTGTTCCAAGGCTATACTAACTATCGTAAAGGAGAGTAGAATTTATGAAATTTATTTATTTAATAAATATTGACTGAACTCTTGTTATATACAAAATACTATGCTAAGGGTTCAAAAGAAAAAAAAATGAAGATGAGTTAGATGTGGCTCATACTTCCAAGAAACAAAACATCTTTGAGGAAATCTAAAGACAATGAAGTCAAAATGTAACCTTATCTACATGACGTCCAAAGAAAGTCCTAAAGGATCACAGACATGGGAAAGATCAAGGAAGCTTTACTAGAAACGTGCTTTTTGAAACTTCCAGAATCAGAAAAAGAACTACACATAAAAGGCGTCAATATAGGTGAGTATGGTTTATGAAATGCCCCATAAGCGGGGGTATCTGGATGTAGGGTCTGCACAGAGGAGAATGGAGGTGAGATGGAAAGATTGGTAAAGGCTGAACTATGGAAGCCCTAAATGCCATACTAGAGACTGAATACAATTTTCTAGGCAATGGCAAACCGCGGAGCATTTCTGAGCAAATGAGAGGCATGATCAAAAATTGTGTTTTAGGACAATAACCCTGGTTCAAAATTAAAGAACTGATCGGAAAAAGAAGATTTGAAGCCAGGGAAATTATCCAGCAGGTTATCATAATGTCATAGAGATAATGAAGAATTAAGCAAAATGGTGAGAGCAGAAATGGAAAGTGGAAGATGAACAGAAGACAGATGACATGTGTCATTCCCCTAAACCACTCCTACAGTTGGGAGTACAAGAATATATCAAATGAAACAAAACAATTCATAATCAAGTGCTAGATGGTGCAGTGCAAAGTAAGGATTACTGGTGCTCAGAGAGAGGTCACTGAGAGCCAGAGTAGCATGGAGAAAATTCAGAAACAGGAGATGTAAATGCGTTCCAGGAGAGGGGAACGGCATGTGAGAAGGCACAGAGGCAGAATGAGCAAGGTGTAAGTATGGCTCAAACAAGCTTGTCAGCGGAAAGGACACAGTCTGCAGAGGGCGGAAATAGGCTTTCAGCGGAGACAAGGAGTGTGTCGTGGAGTACTTATCCAGAGGGATGTTGTATGGCAGAAGATCTCGGAGGCCACAGCAGACTGTATGCAGGAAACCAGGCCTTAACTGATGTGGAAATAGAGAAGAAACAAATATGAAAAAGCAAAGTTTAATACAAGGGATGAAAGCACGAATAAATCCAAGATGATGACAATATTTTTCGACTGAGTGATTGGGACTATCTTAAACTTTAATTAGTTGGGTTTTTGTTGTTTTTTAAATTTTTTTTTTACTTACCAGCAAGATAATGGAAAACCATTTGTACAGTGTGACACTGAAGGAATAGCCAATTTATGTTCATGTATTTTCAATCTTTTCACACATAAAATAGTATATTAATACAGCACACTGGGGTAAAAGGAAATTGAGGGCAGCTATATAAAATTTGGTGGAAAAAATCACATTTTTATAGTATAGAATCATGAAGACAAATCAAGTTTTAGGGAAATACATTAAATATAAAACTTCCAAATAAAATCTATTCAATTTTTTAATGAGAAATATGAGCTTACTTCCATGAATATACTTTGTACATGGAATTGCTACATACATTTTTTGATTAAAACTTTAATTTTGAACCCTTTAAATTCTTGATAGTCACCATGGAATAGAAACTTTGTGCAAGTAGGTGATAAACTTCTAAAATCATTCCTTTACAATCATTGGAAATATAGCAACCCTTGAAATTACATTTAAAAAATCCAACAGCTCTGCTGTCATTGACAAAAATAATGTTTAAATTTTTTGCGATAGCTTGGGATATTTTTAAATCCAACTAAATATTTTATATCAAATATTTCAAAACAAAAATGATACTCGTATTTGCAGAAAGTGTATGTATTTTTCGAGCAATTGATATGTAGCTAGCTAGGGCACCACATGGAAGACACGTTGGTCACCCATAGACAAGACTAACAGATGAGGCGTTAGCCACTGCCTTTAGATGTACCCGTGAGGAGCATTGCTGGGTCTGTCCACTCTCTTATCATCCCCAGCAGGCCACAGTGAGGACTGTGCCCAGTGCCCCTTGGCAATAACGTGCTCTGCAGCTGACTGTCCAGGTGGTATGTCCAGCAAGTTTCCAGGTGGTGTGGTTCCTTCTTGGCTATGGTCAGTGTCCCGGGGTGGAGCAGCAAGTTCTAATACTATTCTTTTGTTCCTCTGATTTGCAACCCTCCCGGCATGCTCAGACAATGCTCTACCCCAACGAGGATGCTTGCTTGCAAGCAGAGGCAACCTGCACTGAAGTTCTTGCACAGACCCCACCACACCCCTAAAGAGAAATATTTTGCAGAACAGTTGTAACTCATTCCCAACACATTGGTATGCTATGCACGTGCATAGCAAAGCCCTGCAGTGGTGTGACATTTTGTTTTGTTCTCTGTGTCACTGCGATGGGCCTTCCTGGGCTAGCCACTACTCCCAAAATGCAGCCATGTTCCTGTGCAATGAGGCTCACTAGAATTATGTAAGTCACCTTCTACTATGCCCTGATAGGGAATCGTAGGGGACCACGGTGGGCAAAAGTCATCAACAATAGAAAAATAGAAAATTCAATTGAGAAAAATGCTATTAGGTAAATTTGGTGTTAGATTTAAAACAAATATTTTTGAAAAAAGGTCTTAAGGTAATCCTTTAACAAATGAGTGTCTTGTTGTGTCTTTGTATTACTTAGGGGATTTTGGTTGCAGCCACAGAAATAGACTCTGGCTAAATTAATGAGAGAAGGAGAGGCAGAGAAAGGAAAAGAAGTGAAAAGAGGGAGAGGGAGAGAGAGTCTATATTTATTTGAAAAGATATGGGATGTGCAAGGAAACAAGAGAAAGGAGAAAAGCCAGACTTCTGAAAGGAAAGGAACAAGGGCAGTTCTGAGAATTGAAAGACCAACATTAATTTCTGTTCTGCTTCTGCCATGACTCAATACCAAGAACTTTCTGTCTTGGTATCACTCCCCTCAAGATTCAAATTCCTGGGGAATAGAGTGCAATTGTTCACATCGGTCTCACCTTCCTCCCACTTGGCTTGTCGAGGGTCAAACCCCTTCATTAAGGCTTCATGATGTGTGTCTGTCATGAACATTCATCGTGAATATTCACCATGACATTCATCATGAACATTCGAGAAACCATCACAAGAAGAAGGAGTAATGGATCTTGTTCAAACAGAAACAGCAGATGTCTACTTACAATTCTAACTCCATGTTTAGATGAGAAAATGGAGTCCTGAGGTAAAGTGTTCTTATCCACAGTCATGTAATTAGTCAACGGTGAAGCCAAAACTAGAACGTCACTTTCCCATCTACCAGGACTTTCTTCATTTCAGTACTTTTGCTATTTCCACATCTGCATATTCAGTTCTTTTAAACCTCTTTCTCTTAGAAAAATGCATTAAAATCTCACACTCTCTCCTCAAAATGCTGTGGAGTGGGATGATATCCGGGGAAGACACTACTAAATTAAATACCCTTTTTTCTGACCTTAACGAAAAATGTCAGACAAATATCCCGAGGTTGAACAGTTGCCAAGAAGCTGAAAAAGAGTTTGTATTTGTCTATGGGCACCTAAAACCAGTACATAGGAAAACTACTTCTTTCTTTTCTCCTGAGTCTGACAGTTTTAATGATGATGTCAAATACATTTTCAGGCATATTTTTTCCAGGTTATTTGTGCTGTGAAATACTCTGTCTTGTGAAATGTCAGAATGCTGCTTTTTCAGTGGGTGCCATTTCTCATTTGAATGCGCTGAAATAGGATTTCCACTGAAAATAGTCCAGTCCTGTGAGGCACATTAAATTGCTTTTAATGCCACCATTATTATGAGGACCTGCAACTAGCATGCCTGCATCAGTATTCAATATACAAGTCCTGCCCTTAGCCTAAATGTGGATTTACAGGGGAAGGTGGGATGGAGCAGATATTTTTTAGTTCAGGAATGTCTCTAGTAGCCTCAATACTATAAGTGGCTTGAATGTCAACTCTTCCAAGGCCTTCCTGGGCCACCATACTTAAGATATTTCTCATAGTAATCAACTGCATCTCATTGTTTCTTTAGTAGTGTATATCATAGATGTAATTATATGTTTGTTAAGAGAGGCAGTATCTGTAGCCCTTAAGATCACAGAGCTTGGAGCAACCTACTGGGTTCAAAATCTCAGCTCCACTAATTAGAGTTGCTGCACTTGCTTACAACACCTAACTTCTCTGAGCTCAATTTTCTAACTGAAAAATGTGACACCCTGGTACTCAGTTCTTAAGGATGTTGTGAGAAATAAATGAGGTAACATGGGCAAAGCATTTTTAACAGTGCCTTGTCCATAGTGATCATCATGGAAGTGTTTCTTTGTTATGACTAACTTAGTGTCTGTGTTTCTCTCCTGTTCACCTGCATTAGACTGTGCATTCTGTGTGGGCAGGAACCATATCTATCTTTTAATCCAGTGGATACCCAGTGAAAAAGTGCCTCTCACATAGTAGGAGATCAATTAATATTTGTAGGTTGAATGAATGAACAGATCAATGGATGGACCAAACTGACAATTTACCAAGGGCTGTCACATATATTGTCACATTTGAGCCGCAGAGTGTTGTTGTCAGATGGTATGAACACTTTTCTCATTTTACATGTTAGGAAACTGAAGCCTGGAAATATTGAGTGACTTACTCAAGAGCAGAGTTCAAATATAATATATTCTGGGTTTGAACTTAGGTCTTCTGACTCCAAAGCTCATTCTCCTTTTAGTCAACCTTTTATTTATTTTTTTCCATTTCTGGATCCTGTCTACAAGATTTTTCTATAAAATGGGGAAATGAGTTGCTCTGTTCATTGCATTGTTTTGAGCATCAAAAGTTAAAGTAGGTAAAATACATCAAACTGTCACCCATCAATGCAAGACATTATTATTGTGTTTAGTATTTAGTGGATTGCATAAAGTAGCTTGATTGTTTTGTGAAATGATTTTAAATGGGGAAAAGAATATGTTTTTAAAAAGAGAGGGGAAAAAGAGGGCGAAAAAGGTTAGAAAAGGAACTTCTAACCTGCAAGGGCAAGTTAGAAGATTTACAGTAGGAATTGGCTTTGAATTCTGAAGCATTTCCTGATCCCTGACTAGGAGCTCAGGTCAAGCTGGTCAGACCACCTAGAGAGGAAAGGAGAGCACCTTTCTAATGTTTCCATAATTTCCCAAATTATTGAGGTGTGGTCAGCATGCATCTCTGATATTTTATCACATATTGTCAGCTCTTGGCTAATGAAATTAGGGAACTATAGCATTAGCCTTATATTTTATCTTACTTATATATAGAAATGCTGAGTTTCTAGGATGATAAATTTAGAAAGTTTATAAATTATTTTTGAAACTCCATCAAGAACTATAAATTCTGTTGAGGTACTAAGAAAGTTGAAAAAAGAAAACACACACGCAAAGTAGTTGGTAGTAATAGAAAACATAGCTAGTGATTAATAACATGATAATTAACAAACAGTTTCAACTAACGATTATTGAACCTTTAGTATGTGGAAAAAGCTAAATTACATGATTTTATATGCATGATTTAATGTAATTGGTTCATTCAGTTCTTCAACAAATGTTTATTGAACACTTACTATGTGCCAGGCACAGTTCCGGTTACTAGCTATATAATGACAAAAAAGTACTTGACCTTGTAAGATTTAAACTCAAGTGGGAGAGTAAGGCAATGAAAAAATTGGTCAAGATATACTTGATAGGCTATCAAATAGATAAGTTCTATGAAGAATAATAAAATAACTTGAAAGAATAAACAGTGATGGGGGCTTGGGGGTAATTAACACTATTAATACTTATCATGGTGAAAGAAACCTTCTCCAGGAGTTAAATTTGAGCAAAAGTGTGGATTAAGTAAGAGGTTGAGCCATGCAATACTGGCAGAACAGTGTTCTTGGACAAAGGAACAGTAAATGTAACGTCCCTGAGGCAGAAAATAAAGCTGGATTGGGATTGCCAAACCACCGAGGCACAGAGTGAATGAGGCTATGGATGGGGCAGGGCCCTCAGGTAGGGCTTTGAGGAAGTGGTGTGGAGTTCTGAACGTGACAGAATGTGACAAAGAGCTTTCTCCTGAATGTGACAAAGAGTTCTTGGAAGATTTGGGCAGAGGAATGACACAACTGGATTTACTTTTCAAAAGATCATTTTAGCTGCTGTATAGGGAATGTTTTGTAAGTTACAAAGGTAGCAAGGTTGGAACCTAATGGAACAGTTAGGAGGCTATTGTACCAATCCAGCAAGTATTCAGCTTGGAAGATCACAGTTCCTTTCTGATTTCTTCCATTTTCTGAGTGAAATAAGAGTTGAAGTCATTCTCTGAGAATGACAAGATTTGAAGATAGAGGAGATGGTGTGAGTTGGTCCTCAGAGAGTCAGAAAATGAACAGAATATGGGAAAATACTAGGATTGTCAGTTAGTGGGCCCTATCTGAAGTTTGCGGTCCTGACTCTGGTGTGAGACAAGACCACGTGGTTATGTGTTTTTCTCCAGTCACTAAGTTGTCCTGGTAAGGGCAGAGAAAGAACTAGGTTTAACTGTGGAAGGGATTTCACCAAATGAATGTGGTAAATAGAGAGGAGGCAATGAGGAATTACACTGCTGGACTCTGGAACCCAACCCTGGTAAAAGAAAGTGAGGGCATGAGGTGGTAGTGGCAATGAAATGTGAGTGTTGGTGGACCAGATTGTCCCCAGGCTGCCAAGGAACTACTGGAGTATGCTATGGATGAAAAGTTCGAGTTCCCCCCAAATTCATATGTTGAAACCCTAACCCACAAGTGATAATATTGGGAGTTAGGGCCTTTTAGAGAAAATTAGGTTTAAATAATGTCGCAAGGGTGGCTCCTCATGATGGGATTAGTGCCCTTATAAGAAGAAACCAAAAAGGTAACTCTCTCCACCATCTGAAGATACAGAAGTATCTGCAAGTCAAGAAGAGAGTCCTCCCCACAACCCATGCTAGCACCCTGATCTCAGACTTCCAGCCTCCGGAACTGTAAGAAACTAATGTCCGTAGTTTAACCACCCAGTCTATGGTATTTTGTTACAGCAGCCCAGGCTGACAGAGAGTAGCAATTGAAGAAGTGAGCTGAAAGTTGGCTGAGAATTGGTTGTCACATGCTTGAAATGGAGTCTTTGGAGATGTTGAAAATGGCCTGGGGCATATGATTATGGAAGTGTGTTATCTTTCTTAGTATAAGAAACTGTTTTATATTTGCTGGGTGTTTTCCTCCTCTATCTCACTTGACACTTCTGGGTTGCCAACAACGTCGTCACAAAGTTGAGATCAGCCATGCACGAGACCCCAGAGGTGAAGAGCTATGTTAATGTCCAAAGAAGTGCTTGTGGTTGTGACTGCAATACTGATGTTCTAGGGGTATGAAGACAAGGTAAGAACACCCTAGCCTTTGGACTCAATTAAGATGCCTACACATCTGCCTCCCTTGATACAGGGGATCCTCGCCATTCCCTGACAGCAGGTGCGCAGGTGTTGGAGGGAGCCAGGGAGTCCTCTAGGCAGAGAATCCTCAGAAGGGGAGGTCATTCCTGGATAGCAGCCAGCTCTAAATGAGTTCCTATCAGGGCCTACTTTTCAGTAAGAGATCCAAGTTTTACATAAAAATGCAGGTAGAGGTTGATTTTGTCACTGTTGGTCAGTGCGCAGGAGCTAGGCTTCTGTTCTCCAGCAATCCTGAAGTTATTGTTCCTAGAGTGACCCAGGAGGCTTCCCAGTGGAGGGCATGGGAACCTTAGCTACTCAGACTCACTGCTGCAGAATCCGGGGTGCGTCCCCCTTTTCCAATTCTTGACGTCAAGTTCCGACAGCCCTGAAGCCTAGTAGGGGCGGTGGAGAGCAGCGGAAGGGTGGCAGGAAGGGGAAGCCATTGCAGCAACAGTTTGGAGGAGGGAAGGGAGCTGGACGTCTCTGCGCAGAGAAAATCAGGGAGTGGGACCAGAGTAGGGGAGGAAGGGGACCTGCGGGCTCTGAGAGACGCTGGGTTGCTGCAAAAAGGGGCGGGGAGAGGCGCGGGCGCTGCACGCAGCGCGCTGGCTCCAGAGGTGCCCGCGGAGAATGTGACATCAGCGGCGACCGGCGCTTGCGGCTGGAGGAGGCTGCTCGCCTCGGCTGCGCTGTGCACACTTCGCCCAGGGGAGGACGCAGACCCCGGCAGGCGGCCGGGATGTCGGCGAAGGAGAGGCCAAAGGGCAAAGTGATCAAGGACAGCGTCACCCTCCTGCCCTGCTTTTATTTTGTCGAGGTGAGTTGGCCCGGCGCCTTGGCATAATGCAGATGCTCCGGGTACCTCCGGAGCAGATTCAGGTCCTGGACCGGGTTGGAGGTTCGGAACCGTGCCAGGGTGCGCGCCGCTGCCCCCAAATGCCCGATCCTCCCCCCCGCCTTCCTCAGGTTTCTAGGGAGCTCCCCCGAGTGTGCCTGGGAGTGCCTGCCAGTCTGGGGTGACCACCACTAGCGGTATCGCTGCTGGGTGGCCTGCAGGGAAAAGATACCTGTGTGAGTGAATGTGGGGGTAGTTCCTGGGCCCTCCTGTCGTGCCTGTGTGCACAGCGTCTGTGGCCCAGAGGGGCCATGATGCTGATATTTCAGGATTTGTGTCTTCAGTCTGCGAGTATGAATCTAGAAATCTGTGAGCTTTTATTAAGAATTCAAATGCACATTGCCATGCCCGGGATGTACAAGGGCTGGAGATGTTTATAAACTACTAGGATTATATATTATTGTGTGCCTTATTAAAAAAAAAAAAAAAACACACGTTACAACCCTTCTCCTGTCGTAATGACTATGGTGCTCACATCTGCTTCTAAAATTGGGTCTGCAAACTAGGCATCAATCTATTGACCCTTTTCCATGGTTAACAAAAAATTATGTCTATACACACATATATACATGTATGTATACATGTATGGATATATATAGATATAGATATATATAGATATACATATGCATGTGTAAAATAAGTGACATCATCTGATTTTACATGATTTGTACATGTGCATTTATTCTGTGCTGCACAGTATTACAGATAAGCAATTAACCTGCAGATGTATTCATAATGAACCTCAAACTTACCGAAATGCAGTATTTAAGGTAGGAACAATTTATGGGAGGGTTATAAAGATTGACAGGTACAGTGATTCTATGCACTGTGGTCCATTATATTAGGAAGACATTTTTAAGCAGGAGGTTTATTAAATCATAGGTAGAAAAGAAATGTATTGAATAGGTTTAGTGAAATCAGATGGTTTGGGGCATGAAACTATGTTCTGTGTAATTAGAGCCTGGATTGCATAGAGAATGATAAGACTTGCTGAATTATAAATATCCCTCCTTGGCTGTCTTTTCAGCCAAATATGGAGGCTTAGCACTTCCAAGTACAGATAGAAGATTCTGTATTTGCTGATTGTGAGGCTTATCTGTGTTGAGGGATATTCACTACCTTGAAACTTGGGGGAAGAGACATTGTCAAATTGCCCTCATAGATAACAGTTTATTTGCAAGTTTCTCTTAGGAGTCACAAATTTTTTAAATGGTTTCAGTATTAAGAAAGATGTATGTGGCTTGCATACATCTCAGAGAAATGATGGCTGACTCCTTCATCCATGACCCATGGAAAAGAAAAGAAATTATCCAGTTTATTTAAAGTATTCAACAGATTCATTTATTTTTGCCCTTCCTTTGTTTGCAATGGATTTTGAGGCCATGGCTTAGGTAATTTTGCTGAAAGACAAGAAAGAGTTTTCTCAAGAAAAAATGGGCAGTTGAAGATTCCATGATGAAAAGCGTAAAGGAATAGAAAGCTGGGATACCTGCCTTTAAGTTAAATCCTGTGAGGATACATGTCATACTGCTAATCCACCGTGGTTTTGTACTAAAGCACTTTCATTCATGTCTGGATCTATGGTATCTGTCTAGAAGAAATCATTTAATTGTTGGGTTCCACCTCCAGGACGGAGCACACCTGAGGTCAGCTAGAAGCTGACTACATATGGATTGCAGCCACATGGCTTCAAGGAAAATACATTCCTGAAAGAGGATGCAAACCAGAGAATTAAGGATGTGCCTTTAAAGAATCAATGTGTGCATTTTGAGGTACATTTAACAAAATGTCCCTTATCTAGAATTTTAAGTTAAAATGCCTCACTAATGTTATTTCTTTTCCATGAGTGGAAATAGTCCAGAATCATTACATTCACTCTGACCCCGTCAGATACCCTCTATGAATTCCTTCAGGGCAAGCTATACAATTACTTGAAGACAATTCATGGGTTTGAATGAGCATTTATGACATTATGTTTTGGGTATAACTGACTTCAAAGGTAGAGCCACAAAACTGGATTGCAAATTATCTCTCTGAAATTTAAATTGTGATGAACTACTAAAGATCCTCTAGAAAATGAGAAAAGACATTAATACATCAGTTATTTAAGAAGTTGGCAGAATGCACTACAAAGCTCTTTTGGAATGACTCATTTTGAAGGTGGTGAGAATGAGTTTTACATCTCCTTTGGAGGATGAATAAATATAGCATGAATTAACATGTCAGTAAGATTTTAGAGCATAATGATACTTTGCTTTATTTACAGCATACTTTCCCAAGACCTTAGTAATTTAAAAAAAAAAGTGAAACATGAGCGAATCTTCCATCACATATCAGCCCAGAACACATACAGTAGGTGACAAAAATAATGTATACACATTTTAAGAAAGGAAAAAACTGTATTAAAATTATAATAATATATACAGATAACAAAAGGTGAATACAAGTCATGTGTATACATTTTTTTTGGCATCCCGGGTATTTCAAGCCTACTTTGTTACTTCAGACAATAATTTAAGTAACAAAATGAGGCAACAGAAGGACCACATTTTGAGGAGAAAATAGTCACTGGGTCTCACTCAAGTCAGTGACATTGTAGATAATTTAAATTGCTATTCATGATAGGTATGAGATGTGAAGAAACTTTAACTAGAAAACAAAGGAACAACTTTCATTCAGACCAGATGGTGCTGAAATAAGGTTAGAATGAATTATGGTAGAAAAATGGCAGCATGGTCAACTGGGAATAACGTGGGCCTTACAGACAGATTGGCCTGTTCATGCATCACCGTTGCCACACTACTTGGATAATTTTGGCCACGTTAACTTCTCTCATCCTCAGTTTCTGCATATATAATAGAAATTATATGGTATAATATGAATATACATATATAAAAGAAATTATAGCACCCGTATCTTAGAATATATTATGAGGTTAAAGCATATAAGACACCAAGCATCATGCCTGACATAGAGTAGTCACTTAAGATATATCAGTTCATTTCCTTCCTCATAAATGCCCTTGACCTGAATGGATTGTTTTACTTCTAGGCTGGTCTTAAGGGATTATGTCCTGAAAAAATCTGGCTTGGGAGTTCCCACTGTTCAGAAGAAGCCAACTTCTCCCCAATTTCTCAAGTTCCAGAGCTTGTCTGAAATTGACCAATCTTAAGGGAGCTGAATGGGGAGAATAAACTGAGTGCTATTTATAGGTTGTACAATAATAATGGCAATCACTTATGAAGCACTTAATATGTACTAAGAATAAAATTATAAATGCTTTACATGCACTATCACACTCAGTCTTCAAAGATTCTCATTAAGAAAGAGGCCATTATTTTTGATGTTTCAAAGAAGGAGAAACTGCAACTCATAAAAGTCAACTTGCCTGGATTTACAAAGCAAAGTCAGAGTCAGAGCCAGGTGTTAACTCAGAGCATATGCTCTTAACCACTGCAATAACTGTCTCTCAACATGTTGAAAGAATATTCACAGGGGCAAAGTTACTTCCTGTGTTTCCCCACTGGTACAAATAGGGAGATGGAGCACATTGACAGGTGATATGATTTTGCCTAACAACAGGCTAGCTTCCTCAGCTGAGTTCCTCCTTCAACCGGGCACCTCTAAGCACAGGGTTGGTGGGCAGTGTATACTCCCCCCACTGACTCACTAGTTAGTGAACCTTCAACAAATCCTCATTACTAGGTGTAGGTAAAGAGGGGCTGCTGACAGCCCATGTGCAGAGTGTCAGGATCTCTCTAATTATATCCCTGTGGGCTCAAGGCTGAGGTGTTCAGCCATTAAAATCAAGTAGTCTTGTCCCAATTCATCACAACTTGATATTAAGCGAACATTAAGTTAATCGATATAATTAGTTTTTCTTACATCTTTGGTTTATGCTGCCAATTGCCTACTGACAAATCAGTGGTTGACAATCATATCAATATTACATGGCGATTTGAAAAACACATGATTTCCAATATGGTACCTCACTTTATGAACAAGTTTGGTAATTCTATTTTGCATTGTTCAATTGTGAAAAGAAAGGTCAAGGAGTGAAAGGAATTCTCAAAACAAGTACATTCAAGGCCTTATCAGGTTGAACAGAAAAGCAAGTAAAAAGGAATGTTCCACTGAAGAAAAGGTTTCTCTTGCCTTTAAAGTTGCAAAACACTCTCCAGCCGATAGTTGTATCATTTACAGTGGCAATTGCAGCTGGCAGCACACCTAGAAGTAGTGAAAGGTCCTTCAAACTTAATAACCCAATATTCTACATGATAAGCCTGATTGTGTGCCTAAGTGACTTTCCTTCATGCAAAGCATCATAATGGTCCCACCTGTGCTCAGACTCACAATTCTGTTCTCATTAGTCAGCCTATTCAAAGATATGAGTTTGCATCAATTCAGTATGCAATATAAACAAATGATAAATTAGCTTTTCAGCCAAAAAGATATAAATCCTTACCAAATAAATGGGAAAGAGATTCTTTTCATTTAAACATTCTGCTTTATGACATACATTTTTATTACTAATCTGATATTCACTTTATGGAGGTAGAGGAGCTGTGTTTGACCTATATGCAAAGATATTTTTAGTTTGAAATTTCTTGTTTTTCATACACACACACACACACACACACACACACATACACACGCACAGGCATAGACAAACACAGAGGGAGTAAGAATATTATCTCTCTCCAATAAACATAAAATAACAGTATTAAACATTAGAGTATAGATTCAGAATATTTTAAACACAACAGCCTTGAAATTAGATGGAAAGTTTCCACTAATTTAAATGTTGTACTTGGCAATGGATGTGTTTCAGGGTTTTGTCAATGATGGTTGATTACCAAAGGGTCAGTAACTAGACAATGTATTCAGGAGTAGAAGCCATTGTTTCTCTGTTGCCGTCCTACCTAGAGAAGCTCAACAAGCATTTGTTTGAGCAAAGATACCCAGGATAGTTCAATCTGAACATCATGTCTTGACAATGTGGTGTCTTGACAAAACCTTAATACAATTTTCGTTTTCTCCCCACTGGAAAGTGTCCACAGATTTTTAATTAGCCAACATTAATTCACAAAATTTCTGTTCGAGCTCATTTCTATGTGAAAATTATATAACTTATTTGATCTTCTTGCTGGGAAATATAGCTAGTTGATTTCTTTTTATATAAACTTCAGCATCAATAGGGAGTAAAAAATAATAATCCTAACATTTCCGCATTGCACATACCAAAATAGTAGCTGCACATTTTTTCCCTTTTCTAGATGGCATAGAGAGATAAGGCAGTCTGTTCAAAGTACTCCAAATCCTGTTAATAGAGATGAACTGAAAAACCGTGTCTCCTTTTTTTAGAGTCACACTGCAGAAAGTCCTTTGATGAACGAGAAAAAAGAAATAGAAAAGATAATAGACTCTTAAGTTTTAGAGAGACTAAATGAGGACATTTCCACCAATACCAAGACCAGTTATTGAACACAGAACCTGCTGCTGGGGAATTCGATACTATTCCTAGGTATCATCACTATACTACCATGTCTCCACGGCAAAGTCACTCAAAATGTTCTTTGTCCCACTTTTCTCTAACAGGAAAAAATAAATACTGGCTTCCACCAACCTCAAATGGAGATTAATAATAATTATAATGATAATAATAGTAATCAAAAAAGAACAGTCCTTTTCAAGCCTCCTTTACATGACAGATCTTATGCATGTATTATCTTTAATCTGGAGAACTACCCTAGAAGATAGTATTAATATTGTATTAAGGTAATACCAAGGAAGTATTAGTATCCTTATTTTTTTAATCCCCAAATTGTAGCTCAGAGAGCTAAATAGCTTTCTGGGGACACACAGCAATTAAGTGAAGGAGCCAGGATTTGAGTGCTTGTCCATCACACTCTTGCTTTACCGATATGCCACTCCACCTCACACATGCTTCTAATGATAATGTTAAACTTAAAGATGAATTGCGATAGGGAGATCTGCCGCTGCCATGGCTTGGCGAGCTTCATGGTATCTGAAGGGATGTACTTGGAAGATGTCTGGTTGGGTGTCCATCTGATTTGTGGAATAATTTTTCTCTTCATTCAGCTACTGAACTTGGCTTCCTTTATGCTGTCCTCTCCTTAGAGTAACTGATTTAATTCGGACATGGATGTGTAGATGGCACAATGACGGTCTACCTAGAAGGAGTTTCTTTTGGGAAAGCACAAATGGCACCCATGAATCTTCTGTGGATGAATGAGGAGCAATGGGTGAAGTGAGAGGGAGGAGTTGGAACTGAAATAAAGTCTAGGAAAGATGAATCTGGAGGTCTGTGAGAATGACAGAGCATGGAGGAAAGAATCCCAAAGAGATAATAGAAAAAGAGGCACCATGCCGAGCAGGATTAGGAGAAAAAGCATAAGAAAATAGAAAGTATCAGTGAATGCGTGTGAGCGCTAATGGAGACCCACCTATGAGCAAAGCATGGAGAGTCTCTTAGGCATTTGGGTTGTCTAAGCTTTTGTTAAATAAAAAGCATGTGAGGCACCATTGTTACTGATTATGCTGGGAATGTATTACAAATATTACAACAGATTTTCTCTCAACGAATATATATTTTCTCAAGCAACCTCTCTTAAAAAAGAAGTGAGGAAATGTCTTATTACAGTGACGTCTAATAAAATCATGTACTAAAAGAACGTCTGGCTTGATTCTTTCTTCTATCACAAATATTTAAGTTATGGCTTTAAAAGTTTAACTGAATTACCTTAAAACATATTATGGTTAATATCAGATCAGGAATAGAACTGTAAGTCTCCAGACTCCTGTTCTAGTGCTCATTCCTAATTATTACTATTTCTAGAATTCCTTACATTAGAAAGCTTCCCCATGGATTACAACACTCTGAATACAGGTCATTCTAATTCTACATGTGAACAAATTGTACTAGCTGTCTGAAAGTTATATCTAAATACCTAGCGTACACATTTCATGATACCACATGGCATTAAACAACATGTTAAAGCTATTATGAATGGAGCTTCTTTTTTTCCAGATTGTTAGGCTCTTTGAAAAGCATGGGTACAACTAAAGATCAGAAGATTGGAAGTGATATTTTTCTTTCTCATTGCCTAATAGCCCACCTCTAATTTCACAATAACTTCCCTTGACATGAGTTCTCTGACAGATAGTAAAGGAAAGAGGAAACATTGTAAGGTGTAAGAATATAATTTCTATCATTGGTAACAAAATAACTTTGAATTTTCCATTATAGTTTAATGCAATTTGTTCACATATATTATCTCATTTGATCCTTTAAATACAACTCAGGAGTAGATATTAATTCTGTTAACTGAGACTCAGGTAGGTCCAAGAACTTGCCTAAAATCCAAATAGTGCTATTCTCCCACGTAGGCCACAAGAGAAAGAATGTTTGTATTTAAAACTGTGAAACGTCTAATTATAACCATCTCAGTTTTCTATGGTTTCTTCTAGAGTTAATTAGCTGAGAAGTGTACTTCCAGATAACTATGGAATGGAGTAATTTCCTGATGTTCAAGTTCATTTTGGAATGTGGAAGCCAAGGACAGAAATGCTAATTTTGACAGAATTAATGTTAGGTGTTTTTCCTATAGGTAATTAGACACTGAACTCCCCTTAGGTCCATTACTGTTTGGTTGTTTTTTTAATCATAAAATATTTATGTTAATCAACATAAAGGAGGATAATTGCTTTCCTATTTGCTGTAACAAGATGGCTTCTGTACATTTTCTAAAACTGACATTAGACTGCTTAGGTATAAATTAAAGGGAAGTGGAAATACAGGTAATTAAAATCAACGTATTTTGAGGAAAAGCTAAACAAGATAGCAGTACATTTAACAGACTGTTGTTTGGGAGTGGGAACCATATATGTGTGGATATATTGTCTACAACTGAAGCTCTTCACCAAAAGCCTGTGCTATGTGATTGTCTTAGAAGTAAAACTGCCATTTGATGAAGTCTAATCATTAGAAACTGGTTTCTCATGTTCAGAGTACAAAAGTGACCAATTTTATATTAAATACCCTCCAAAAAGGAGGCAAAAATGAAATACCAGGGTATAATCTGTTTGTACTTTCATGACAGTTCATTTATTTAGTGAATAAATATTTATTGATTGCTTATTATGTGCCTTTTGTTTAAATTAATGGAAATATGGAACCACTACTGGCATACTTCCTACTTCATAGTAAAATTTCAATAAGTTTTCAGTGAACGATGGAATAAAACAGGACTAATAATTATGAACCTAAATTTTTCCTTAACTTCCTTTTTTCTGTCAGCGGAGACATTTTTATTGGTAAAGTAAGTGATGATGAATGTCCCAACAAAGACGTTGCTCGCCTAATGGATTATTGAACAATTGAAGATAAGATCAATCTCCAAGGTCCATGAGTCCTCGTTTTTTGGTTATACTGATTTTATGGTCTAGGGTATACCTATGGATTTTTTGATATTTGAGACTTCAAAGAAAGGCATCATTGAAACAACAAGTTATAGTTTTAATTTTCATAGAAAGCTTTTTTAGTTACATAAAAGCATATATGCCAACAAAGACAATTTTTTATGCTGTGGTGGAACAAACGATTAGATATCAGGATTTTGCTCTCGTAAAATAATATAGTCTACTTATTACTTGGTCTACTTATTAGCTTTATAATCCTGGGAAAGTAACTCACTTCCTCCAAGCCTCAGTTTCCTCATTTGTAAAATGGTGAAAATATTGTGGCACATTTTTGTGACCCTTCAATTACATAAAACATATAATATGGCTAACAATTTCTAATGTAAACTCAGTGCCTAGTAAATAAGTTTTTTCTTTCCCATTTACCAACACCCCACCCCCACAGCATCTTGTCTAAAGTAAACTTTTATGAGGCTTTAGATATTATTGATTCCTTGGAAAGGAGTTTGTGTTTTCCTGATTTTATTTTTGTATCATGAATTTAGGTATGTTTCATAATATTCATACAATGATAAAGCAATTCAATGCATGAAAACAAATACTTACTGGAATGCATGTTCATTGTTTTATTGATAGAGGTACACACACCCACACACACTCACAAAATGGAGACTACTTGCCTTAAGTACCCTTACTTGACCTTGTCGGTGGGACAGAATTCACATTTACTGAATATCTTCTATACATAGGATATATATATATATATCCAAAAACTTATGAATAAGCCAAAGGATAATCCAATCTTTGGGAATACGCACAAGTGACCTCATTTAGGCTATTAGGGTAAGATTCCTTTGAATCGCCTAAGGCAGCTGGATACACCCTAAAGGATTAATAGGTTTTTTGCCCTTTGGGTGATGATCTGGAGATGCTTGTATTGTAGAAACTATAGTTGGAGAGCTTCCAACTATAAAGATTTTGGTATAGATCATAAGTCTTTTTCATGGGAAAACTTTATAAAAAGATGGATAGCAATCTGTTATAAACTATAGAGAAATGAACTTCTGAAACTTTTCTATCCTAAATTCTCATTTGGTTTCTAGCTTCCAGTTGAATTTTACATGTATAAAGAAAAATTGTTTGATGATGCTAAATTTTTCAATATTTCTCATATATATATATATATATATATATATATATATATATATATATATATATAGTTATTTCATGAATAATATTGGTTCCAGTGACTTTTTAGATGATTAGACCAGGAGATAATTAAGGAAGAGTTCCTTTTATTATTCATTTTTTAACACCAGCCTCTAGAACAATGGAAATAGCAGGGAAGAGATAATAAACATTCACTTAATTTGTATTGCATTAATTGTTGTTTGTCCAAGAAATCTAGCCACTTAATTAATACAGATAAGGAGCTAGAGCCTGTAGTGAACCTCAGCTTTGACTTTGCCATTGGCCTCCGTCTTCTCTACTGACCCTGAAGGTCAGTGGTCTTTGCAGTCCTGTTCAGAAACAGGAAGAAATTGCTAAGACTTCAGTGCCCAGGTATATGGTCAAACATGCCTAAGAAAGGCCAACTGGAGGACCTCCTTGAAGATGCCTGCTCTAGGCTATCTTCAAGAACTGCTTGAGGATAGTCCTTGAAGAACTGCTCGTTCCAAAGCTGCCAGCCCACCTGACTCAGCAGGCTCCATTCCTTCCTCCACCATCACCCTTTCCTCTTAATATTGCAGAGGTCACTCAGTAAAGTAGAGGAGAGAGAGGTAGGAGATGACCACAAGACACACAAAGACCTGAATGACCTGTGCCTCAGTCGCACATTCTTTCCTGTGTTGTTTCTTCATTTTCCAGGCCCTAGTAAAAATCCCAATGAGGACAGCAATTTCCCGTCTAGGCAGAGGCTGTTTAGTGTAACAGAAGGGCAGAGATTGAGCGTGGACAGTGAGGCAAGGACTTCCCTTTCTCCAAGTGCAAGAGAGCACTGCTTAGCTACACACACACACACACACACACACACACACACACACACACCCATTTACTCTTTTACTCTTGGTTCAAAGCATTTACCTTCCTAGGTTTTCGTGTTGGTCAAACAATGCATCAATAATTAGGTTTATTGATTTAAGACTTTAGCAATAAAATGTGCTTCTTTGTCAGATGTACTTGTATCCCATGTTATATTGTATTTGGTTGTATACAAGTTCTTCCGACTTTTGGGTACATCTCACAATGAAACACATATTGCAATCACACTTAATTGATTCACAGCCTTAGGATGTTGGAAAATAAAATTTATTAATGTCCCACATTAATAGTCCACCTTTAATATCTCTTTTATATGCATCAATCCCGTTCAAAGATACATTCAAGGAAATAGCATCTTAGGGAGTCTTGGAAAATCTTTGATTTTTGAAAGTGGGCTCATAATGTGCATTTAAGTATATTATAGACAAGCTTAGAAAGAGAGAATAGTTCATGATACATTGTTAATTTCTCATCTCCAAAAGTAGATTAGATATCTCTTTTCTGGATAATTTATAGGTTAAACAAAATGTGTCAGGCACATTGTATGCATTCCATAAATATAAATAAATTGGTTAATCATTACATAATAGAAAACACAAACCTTTATAGTGCTTAAAGACAATGGCTTAATGATAAATTTGATACCTGAGTTTAGTAAGCAACTTGAAAATAAATTTCAAAATACTGATGTCTCTAATTCAATAATTTCTGTATACATAAAATTATATGTCACTTTAGATATCAGAATCAGAAATTTGCTTCTCTTATTCTATATCTCATACAAAATTTAGAGCTACATCTCATTTCCCTGACATTATTGCAATGACAATGTTTCTTTTTCCTTAACTCCTATTTTTTTTAATATTAAGAAATATGAATTAGATCCCAAAGATTAATTTCTTTGTAAAACCATTCAGGTGAAAATATATATATACTTTCTCTATATTTAATAATCCCACTAATAATGAAAATGCTATTTAATATTTAATCTTTAGTATATTAAGATCTTACTGTTTTCTAGGAGACATCAAGAATACCACTCACAGCAGACATTAGAGGGTGGTGTTTATAATATATAAAGAAAAAAACGTACTTTGTATTAATTTATTTTTGACATTTCTTAATGTCTTTGGGAAGGTAAAAGTCAGTGTTGGAAGTTTTTAGCAAGAGGCAGTAGGTATAATAATTATAAACATGAACACAGGAGCCAGATTTCTTGAGATTATAATCTAGCTAACAGATTGTATCATCTTCCACAATTCACGTAATCATTCTGTGCCTTAGTTACCTCATCTGTAAGATGAGGATAATAGTAGTACCTTCATCAAAGGGGTGTTGTAAAGACTGCATGAGTTCAGACATGTGAAGTACTTTGCACAGTACCTGGAAAATATTAGTAGCATTAATTGCTATCAATACCCATATTATTTAAAGTCAGGTATATGTTCTAAGGGAAAAGAAACTATAGCCGGGAGAAAAAATTCAAAAGCAATTATTTTTAAATTGAAATACAGGTCCTCAGCCTCAGGTCTTAGTCTCTAACTTGGTTTAAAGATGAAAATGCTTTCTAAGATGCTGCACATACTTCAGTGTCTAATTGTGTAAGAGGAACAAATCTTCAACACCTGAGGTTAAAGCTGATGATTACAAAGTTTACTACCCCAAGCCTAATGCTGAATCAATATTCAGGTAGTAAAACAGCCACATATCATTATTTAGACTTTACTGTTAGATCACTGAGTGATTGTAATTAGTCTTTTTAGAGCTGTAAAGATGTAGTTTATATTTGGGCATAAAGACATAGAACAGATTTTTCCCATTAAACCTAACATACATATTAGGTCTGTAATTACCATTGCTATTTGAAGGATTTAGTTTCAGTTTCTTGTATTTTTTTAATATTTAAAAAAAATCAGTGAAATTCCAGAAATTCACAATAGGAGCATTTTCTGTGATAGAAATAAGCAAGGATTTTTAACTTGGGGATTTTACTTTTATCATATTGTTAGAAGCAAAATTCAACCAAGTAAATTTGAAGATATGATTGGCTTTTCTACGTGATTCATGAATCAGGAAGCATCTTATCTAGCAACTAGAAGGGCGCTCCAAGAGGCTGTGCAAAAAGGAAGCATCTGTAGGAAGAAGGGTGGGGCGACGGAGCTATTAACAAACGCAAAGGATTATTTTGGGGGCCAGGACATCTTTTCTTTCAGAGATGGAGAGGGCATGTGACAGATTACCCTACTGGTGCTTGACCAGAAAATTCCAGACTGGTTGATTAAGGTTATGTTTCTGGGAAAGGTTGAAACTGCAATTAGATCAGGTATTAAATCTAGGTTTGGTATCATGGACTTTTAGTATGAGTGATTTCATTTGGGGCCTGTGGGTTTTTCTCTTTCACAATACTAACCACACTACAAAAATTGTTCAAACATTTACCATCTCTTCAAAAAAAATCCATCCATATAATTAATTTGTTCTGCACTGAGGATACCCCATATACCAGGTCCTTACCTATACGAGGGGGTTCTGGGGATAGAGAAGTGAATGAGATAACTTGTGTGCACTCAAGGATCTTATCATTGGATAGAAGAGAAAAGTAAAGGAACAACGGCCATCCCATCTGACAATTGCTATGATGGAGACATTCATCGAACTCTATCTGTGCAGTTAGAGAAATGATCCAAAGAAACACTAGTGACAGGAAGGCATTTAGAGCTTTAAATGTGCCCAATTCCTGATATTTTATATTAGCAGTCTTTCACTAGGGAAGACAGAAGTGAAATAAAATCAGACCACATGCAAGATATAACTGAAGGTTCTTAAGATATTACTACTATTACTAATACTACTACTAATATTAATAATAAAATTACACTGGAGAAAACTGCCCAGGGAAGAACATTTAAGACCTTGGAATGTCAGGTCATTAAGAGTATGATTCAAAAGAGCCTGCTGTCCCTTCACCTTGGTGCCACCTAAATCCCTTGCACACATGGCCATCTCTCACTTCTGTCCTTTAAGCTGGTATTTCCATTGAAGCCTGGGGCTATTCGTTCCTGAAAAGAACTAGGCTAGTGCCAGATGGTGACATGTGCCAAAGTGGCAGCAGGGTGAAGTGGGGCTCGTGTTTCCAGGAATATTTAACAGCCTGGGTTTCAATTACTGGCTAGTATGCAGAAGCCAGGCATGCTGTTGCACTTTCCAGGAGCAGAGTCTTTATCTTAAAATTTATTTCAAGATGCCCAAGGAGGTTATGAATATTAAATTAAGTAATTTATGGAGAAATGTCCAAATAAAATCTCAATAAATGTTTTCTTTTTAGGTATGAGTGAGAACTCAATACATTCTACTTTCAGTAACTGAAAGTGAAATGAGTTCTAGAAAGGATAGATATTATGTCTGAGCAAAAGAAGCAATTTTCATGTTTGATAAGGATGAAGTCAGTATTTAAACTGAGAATATTTAAGAGTTAAGAGCAACTGGGTAGCTTTTTTCAAACTGGGTACCTTATCGTCGACAACGTGCTCTTCCCATTTGGAATGAAATGCGGCCATTGTAGCAATGTAAGGAGGAAAGTAGGTCGAGATCCTCAGGGAAAGCAGTTGAGAGCATGTTTTCTGAACTCACGCACCTGGGAGGAATGTGGGTGGCCCCCCTCACCGACTTGTGACCTTTGCGCAATTTACGTAACCCATCTCCGTTTCTGTTTTCTCATCTGTAAATTGGGGATACCAATACATACTTTATATGCTGTGCAGCAACTGAATGCAACAATCTATTATAGAACTTAGCACAGTATCTGGCACCTAAGAAATTGTCCATGTTTTGTTTCTGTAATAATAATATCCTAATTTCTTTAAATTTAGCAAATATTTACTGGATACCTAAAATATTCAGAGCACTGTGAGAATTACAAAGATCTTACATTTAGCTACTTGATCTTAAGACAAGGGCTAGTAATATACAAACAACTACAATCCAAGGCAGATTATCAGGTACTACAATAAAGCTATATATGGAGTACCTGAGGCAGAGTCTTCAGTTCTGAATAGAGAGCATGAGGAAGGTTTCAGAAAGAAAAAATTATGTGATCTCAACCTTTACAAGGACAATTTTTATGGGAAACACGGGTGAAAATGTAATGCAAAGCAGAGTCTAGAACATGTCTTTTGGGGATTTCAATGCAATGGGAATATAGGCTGTCTGTGGGTTGGGAGAGTGGCAAGTAGGTATGGAGCAAAATTAAACAAGAAGGCAGAATTGAAGTTACAGAATAAGAGATCATAAATGTCACTCTAGAAAATTTGCACTTTATTTTATAATTAGTGACACTATTAAAAGCACGATCAGATGTGAATTCTAGGAAAATTAGCCTGGAAATATCAAGGTGGCTGAAACAAATTGTGCAGAGAATAGAGACAGAAAACCTAATGCATTATATATGGTAGTGATGGTGGGAAAGAAATGATAGCACATGGAGAATTTTAGAACTAGATGGCAATGAAAGAAGTCCCACATTTCACTGATAAAAAAATGAGGCCCAGGGATGTTAGACTCACTTCTAGTCCCAGAAGCTGGTGGAATAAATGAGGGGAGAAACTGATTTTGCTTGTTCTGAAGTAGGCATTGATTTCCTCCAATCACACTGTCCTGTTTTAATTTGTATGTATGCATGTCATATAAACTACATCAATGTCATTTGTGAAAACTACTTTAGATTTTTAGGCCTTGAATAATGGTATAGACTCATTCTAACCTATTCTAAATGGAACTACAAATGTTAGTATGTTTTTTATAATCTATATTTTTGAGGTTCATTGTCATTAATCTAAATATGCTACAATTAGGATGAAGATAATTTTATAAACCATAAAGTCCTATTATTAGTTTCTTTTATAATTGTGAGTATTTAAGGGGAATATTTATCTGCATTAGCTCCAAGGAAAAAATTAGCTCCCAAGAAAAGTTGGTCGGGAAATTGGGAAAATCGGCTCCTTGAACCCAGGTGGTTGGTAGCATTGGCCGTCACTTTGTGGAAAGGATTCGTTGTGGAGAACAGAAAACAGTTTATATCTTGGGGTTCAGAAACAGGAAAGCGAGAAAAATTCCTTAGAATGGGCGGGAACTCCCACCCCGAAACCTTAATGTTGACCTGTGACAACCTGTTTACTGGCCACAAGCTTTAATAGAGTTACTTTGATCTGCTAATATTTCTTCCAGTTTGAATTTCATTTCAATATATTGTATTAAAGTTTTAAATTTCACATTTTATATGATTTTGGGATACTTAATCAGGATTGGTTCCCAACCTCCCATTTTTTACTTGTTAATATACAAAATGTTCTCTTTCTGTTAGGTTATCTCTTGCATCTGAGTGGATAATACAAATTACATTCTTTGATTTCTTGTGACATTATTTATCAAAATCAAGGCAATCTCACTTTAATTTTCTTATGCAAGTGTTGTTCTTCAAAAATGAGGGTAATGCTTTTTAAATCATCTTGTATCATGACTTGCAGCTTTCTACCTGAAACCTTGGACTCTCTTTAGTTCCAAATTGGCATCTTACTCTCTTCTTGAGAGCTCCATTTTGATAATTAAGAGGCATCTCAATTTCAATATTTCCCAAGTAGAACCTTAGGTTGCTCATTCTCAAGCTTCTTCTAGCCTTCCCTATCCCAATAAATGACACCATTAGCCAAATTACTCAAGCCCCAAATCCTTGAAATCAACCTTTATTTTTTTTTCTTCAATAACCAATCCATCAATAAATCCTGTCATTTCTGTCTCCAAAATTATACCCATAATCTACCAACTTCTCTATATCTTTAGGGCTATACCCAAGTATAAGCTGCCATCATCTCTTGCCTGCACTACTGCAATGGCCATACCTCCACCAGCATGTCAGCTCCATGAGTACAGGGAGTTTCTCTATTTTGTTTACTGTTACATTCCTCACACTCAGAGCAGTGCCTAGCACATACTAGGGACTCAGTAAGTAGTTGTTGACTTTGAAGAGCCTTGTAAATTTTCACCTTCTAGCACAATCATAATCAACCCAACTGCCACAGTGATCTCTGTAAAATATATTTCAAGTTTTATTACATCTCTGCTTAAACTCTCCAAACTGTTTCCAAATATACTTTGAACAAAATACTAATTTCTGCCCTGGCTTTCAATTTTATGCAAAATCTGGTCCCAAACTGACCTCTCTGACTTCATCTTATATCATTTCTCCCTTCTGACTATGCCTTTTACCTTGTTTTTATATGATTATTAGTTCATTCTTGCCCATTCAAGTCTCTATTTAAATGACACCTACTTAGGTAGGTCTCCTTGATCTAAAATAACAATCCAGGTACTCAACTACTCTATTTTATCTTTACAGTATATGTACTAATATTATAATTTTTTAATTTTTAGCTGCCTTCTTTAGCAAGAATGAAATCTTCATTAGAATAAGGACTTTGTTTTTTGGGGTTTTTTTTTCCCCCTCACCTTCCCCCTTATCCCCACCCCACCTCCCATCTAGCAACCCTCAGTTTTTCCTCTGTGTCTCTGAGACTGTTTCTGATTAGTTCATTCATTTATTCTTTTCTTTAGATCACACATATAAGTGAGATCATATGGTATTTGTCTTTCTGTTTGACTAATTTCTATCTGGAGAAATCCAAAACTCTAATTTAAAAAAATGTACGCACCCCTATGTTTATTGCAGCACTGTACATAATAGCCAAGACATGGAAACCACCAAAGGACTTTGTTTTGTTACAACTGCATTGCCAGGACCTAGAACAATGTCTGGCACTAGTAGGCCCTCAATAGGTACTTCTTGAATGAATAAATAAATGAGCCATGAATATCATATGTGTTAAGTGGCCCTTTGAGACTATGATCCCTCCAGTTTAAGAGGAGCTCAGAGGACTCTGATTTCACCATGGCTGTGAAAAAGGAACAGAATGAAATTGACCTGTATTACTCTAGGCTGAGAGCAAAGTGAACTCTCCCAAATGAGGTTTGTCCTTATCAGCATGCTAAAACAAGTTATCTGACCTAGACAAAATGTCATGATAGATTCCATGAAATGTTTCACTACAATTGATGTGTACTATAGATTTGTCTTTTTAAAACTGCATCAGAAAAAAAATCAATATTATCTATCTAGCAAATGTGATCTTTTGAAACACATTTCTTTTGTTTGCCCTGTCCTGTAAAACTGTTATAATTTTCTCTTTAAAAATTGCTCTAGTGTTATTGCTCACAAATTCCTTAGAAGATGGTAATTACAAGAATCAATCTTTTCTTTCTGAAAACAATTCTCCTAATCTTCAGGTAATTTCACTTCTCTGTATTGCTGCATAAAAATAGCATGGTTCATACTTTTTTCTTGGCTGCAACATAACTGTAGAACAAAATTCCTAATGCCTCAATATATAAACCTTTTCAAATGTCTTTTTAAATCTCATTTTAAATGCAATCAAAGACGTCTGTGAGATTTTATTCTGTATATATCTATGTCAAAATTAGCACATGATTTGTCAAATTTCTTACATTCAAAAGAAAGTTCTGTTGTTGAGCATTTCAAAAGAAAGATACCTTTGAAGATAAATATGTTCGAAGTAAACACTGTAATTTAATTCATTACTCTGTGTAGTAGTAAAATACAGTATAGGAAAAATGTATAAAACTACTTTCCACCAAATATTATAAATGTTTTGTTCAAATCACTTTCATAACAACAAAATTGATATAAAAGACAAATAGTAAAAGATACTTTAGAGAAATAAACATCAAAAAATAAGAAAAATATGATTCCTAGTTTGAAAACATATGAAGGTCTTGAAATATGCTTCTACAGAACTATAAAAAATATTAATATATGGATAGAAAAATGGTATAACTGGGAAAATTGGCAGTTTCAAGGAGGTTAATGTCTGAAAGGACTAAGATGCATAATATTAGTAAAGGAATTATTTCCACTCATATATTAAGTTATTGTATATACATGTATGCATACCTATTTGGAAGTCACTATGACGTATATTAATAGTACAAATATAGAAATAAGATTAGTCCCCTACCTTAAGGAGATTATTATTTGGGAAGCAGAGCAAAGACTATAACTAATCTATAACAGATAACTATAATAAAGAACAGTAATTTAAAAAATGTATAACAATTTCCTAAAAGTAAGTCCTAGGGAATTAAGAGTTAGGAAATTACTCTCAAAAAGAATTGCTAGGTAAGGCATTATGAAAAAGGTGACATTTGACAAGGATATTATTGTTAATAGTTATAACAGCAACAACAGCAACAACAGTAATACTAACACTTATAAACTGGTCTTCATTTCAGGTATTGTTGAATGTTACTTGTAATACTTTATTTATTCCTTTTAATTGCCTATAATGATGGGTACTAGCAATGTACCTGTGTCATAAATAAGAAAACAGATTTAAGGAAAACATTTCCTAGGTCACACTGGTGGTAGTGAGTGGGAGAACTGATATTAGAATCTCCTAGGTGCCTTGAAAACCATATGACCCCTTGGTTTTACTAGAGTATTAGAACTTAATTGTCACCTCATTACAAAAGAACCTCTTAGGAATACAAGGCATAATGCTGTCTTGTCAATTTACTTATTTTTTAAATAGACAACCAGAAATTATGGGTGGTCAAAAACATCTTTATCAAAAATCTGCTCTGTTTTTTAAAATAAATATTGTATCCTCCATGAGTAATAAAGCTTTAAACTAAACAATTTTTTCAGTGTTATATAAGTCTGCATTTTCAGAAAGGCCTAGCTTCAAATAATGTATTTGCAGGGCTTTTTCTTTAGCTGAAAAGAGGTCTCTCACTAAGCTTATGATCCTAGATGGCCAAGCCCGTGTCTTGTTTGCCATATTACAATTAGCACCCATATAATACCTGGCACATTGTAGGTTGAATGAGTGAATAATTGAATCCATAACACAAAGAAAGTAAATTGTGTTTAGTTTAGATTTACCAGATACATGAGAGGACATCCAGTGAAATTAGAATTTCAGATAAACAACAAATAATTTTTAGTATAAGTATATCCCAAATATTGCACGGGACATACTTACTCTAAAAATTATTCATTGCTTATCTGGAATTCTAATCTCACTGGATAACCTGTACTTTCATTTGCTAACCTGGTAACTCTAGTTATTGTTATAAAAAGATTTACTCATTTATTCAATTAGTCATTTATCAACAATTATTTATTGCTTCATTAAATTCTTAAATGACTGCATGCCTACCATGTGCCAAGAACTGTTCTACAGTTTGGGGATTCAGCAATAAATAACACTGGCACACTCTCACTTCATGGAGCATATACTTCAGTGGGAGATGGAGGGAGGTGAAAAATAAATAAGTATTAAATTGACAAGGTAATTTTCCTTAATGATAAGTGCCATGAAGAAAGTCAAGCAAGATCATAAGGGTAGAGACGGAAGGCTGGATCAAGAGATACTTAGATAGAGAGTACGGAAAGTTATCATTAAGTGAAGAGAAGAATCCAGTCATACCAAGAGCCAGGAGAAGAGCACAAAAGGAAGACAGAGTAGCAAATACAAAGGACCCTAGGTAGAAATTAATTTGGCCACTACAGGAAAAGAATAAAGACCGTGGGATTACATCACACTAAAAAGCTCTGCACAACAAAGGAAGCCATCAACAAAATGAAAAGGCAGCCTACCAAATGGGAGAAAATATTTGCAAGTCATATATTGATAAGGGGTTAATATCCAAAAGATAAAATGAATTCATATAACTCAATAGCAAAAAAACAAACAATCCAATTAAAAATTGGGCAGAGAATCTGAAGAGACATTTCTCCAAAGAAGACAAACAGATGGCCAACAGGTGCATGAAAAGGTGCTCAACATCACTAATCATTAGGAAAGTGGAAATCAAAACCACAATGAGATACCACCTCACATCTCTTAGAATGGCTATTATCAAAAGACAAGAAATAATAAGTGTTGGCAAGGATGTGGTGAAAAGAAAAACCATCGTGCCCTGTTGGTGGGACTGTAAATTGGTACAGCTGCTATGGAAAATAGTACGGATGTTCCTCAAAAAAATTAAAAATAGGACTACCATATGATTCAGTAATCCCACTTCTGGGTATTTATCAAATCCGAAGGAAACTAGAACACCACTGGAACGATATATACCCCTCCATGTTTACTGCAGCATTATTTACAACAGCCAAGACATGGAAGCAACCTAAGTGTCCATTGATAGATAAATTAATAAAGAAAATGTGGCATGTGCATACAATGGAATATTATTCAGCCACAATACAGAAGGAAATCTTGATATTAGCGACAGTATGGATGGAATTTAAGGGCATTATGCTTTGTGAAATAAGTCAGACAGAGGAAGACAAATGCTCTATGATAGTATATGTGGAATCTTAAACAACAACAATTCGAACTCATAGATACAGATTGATGGTTGACAGCAAAGGGGGTTGGGGAGTGGGCAAAATGGGTGAGGGAATCAAAAGTTACAAACTTCTAGTTATAATATAAATAAGTCCTGGAGATGTAATATACAGCATGGAGATTTATAGTTAATAATACTGTATGATGTGTTTGAAAGTTGCTGAGAGAGATCTTAAAAGTTCTCAACACAAGAAAAAAAGATTTGTAATTATGTGTGGTGATGGATGTTGGCTAAACTTATTGTGGTAATCATTTTGCAACATATACAAATATCGAATCATTATGTTGTACACTTGAAAGTAATATAATTCAATATGTCAGTTATATTTCAAAAAGAGTGAAGACCAATGGGATTGTAGTAACCAGGGTCTAGGAAGAGGTATAACCATGGTACAAGAAGATGTAAGACACTGCAGCAAGAGGCAGATCATGCAGAAACTTTCATTCCATGCTGTGAAATTTGCATGTAGAATGGGTACCACTGGAGTGGTTAAGACAGGAAGTGATATGTTCTAAAATACTTTTGTAAGACCCCTTGGGATGCCTGGTGGAAAACAGTTGAGTGGGGTGAGGAGTGTTACAAAGTGGAAGTTAGGAGGTAATGCAAGAGCAAAGGTGAGTGATGACATGGGCTCATAGCAGGCTGGTGACTCAGGTGGATGAATTGGAGATATATTTTGAAGGCAGAAGCAATAATAGTACTTATGAATGATTTGAACGAAGAGATTGGAGAGGAGCTATGAAAAAGAGGGAAAATATACTTGTTTCCTACTTCGAGATGTACTGACTCTATGTATGACATGTGTCTAAGAATAAATTGATCTTTTATGTCCTTCATTCTCAGTTGCCCATATTGGCATCATCGGTGGTTAGTCTGTACTTCCTTGAACTCACAGATGTCTTCAAACCTGTGCACTCTGGATTTAGCTGCTATGACCGCAGTCTTAGCATGCCGTATATTGAACCCACCCAGGAGGCAATTCCATTCCTTATGTTGCTTAGCTTGGCTTTTGCTGGACCTGCAATTACGGTAAGAATTGCCCCCAAATTGTGCTTGTCAGTGCCAGAAAACTAAGAATGACTACATTTATGTAGTACATGGGTTAAAAGCAAACAAAAAGTGAACTCCAAATTTTGGACCAGAAAGATCATATTTTTGAGATATTGTGACAGTATCATGTGGGAATACTTAATAGGTTAAAATTACTGTCATTAAAAGTTAAAGAAGATTATATGATTGCAAAAATGATGGGTTTCTAATGTTTACTTTACAAATCATTCTGAAAAAAAGTTTGTAACTGCATAATTCTTGAATGCCTAATATGACATACCTGAAACAATTCCTCATTAATGTATTTTTCATGTATTTATGTGAAATCTGAAGTGTGGAAAACTGCAGGAGGAAAACAAATAATTACATAGACAACAGTTTCTTCTCAAAAGTGCATGTTGATATCACTTAGTGTTTCATTTTTTGCTAGATTAGCACTTTTTATTGATTGTGAGCATAGCATCATCAACTGTAAAGAGGGCATAACATGTTTCTGGTACACACACACACACACACACACACACAAGAACTAACATCAGAAATATTCTTTAAACGGATATTTATATGAGCAAAAGGAAGATCAACTGATCTTTTTAAATAGGTATTTACATATAAATAATTTAGTATTTGTTTTCCAGTTTTTCTCTATGTTTTAAGAGCTGTTTTAAGTTTAACTTGTCTTTATGATTTTGTGTGAGAAACTGAAACTTCCTTTTATGTCTGTGACATGCATGTCCTTATTTCTCTGAAATCGCCCTCAAGTTGGAAAATTTCATCATTAATATTCAATTTTTATTTACATTAGAGTGATAATGAAACAAGCATTTCATTCAGTTCTTTGGAGATTATTTCTTGGGGAAAACAATGCAGACTATCTGGGTTTATCAAATCTTTATGAAATCTGCATGAATCTACACATGTACATTCTTTTCCCTGGAAGTAAAATTTTATTACACATTTTTAAAGGATAAGTATATCTAATTTTATAGGACAATTCTATCAGAATTTGATTATAGTTGCTAGAAGTTAACCTTAGCTTTTGGAGACTATACAATCAATGTTAGCATTCCCAAAAGGCAAATACACACACTAAAGATACTATGATAAATATAACACTTCTTTGGTTGTTTTGTTTTGGTGTTTTCTCAAGAAAGATTTTTTGCATTGTGAGTTCTCCCAATGGTGGCTAATCCCAGGACAGTGCCAATGATGATGATGTGATGATGATGATGATGATATTTATTATTATAGAGAGGAACATATTTCCTTTCTACATCTCCCCTGAAGCAGAGTCACTCAGACTGTCTTCCAAAAACCTGTCCATCATATTTGACATGCAAAAGAATTGTACTGTTTTTTTTCAGGCTTGTAGATGGTATAAACAGAATATTGTGGAAAGATACTTGTCATCAATTGTTTCTCTTTAGAAATGACAGCAGCAACATATACAATTTGATTGTCAAAGCCTAATCCCTAAAACCACATTGCAGCACAACAGCGTGCCATTCCGAATGAGGACACAAGCAGGCACATTTGGAAATACATCAGGAAGCATCTCTCCTTCCCTTGAGGAGAATTCTATCTTCAAGCCAAATTACATCATTTTGAAAATTCATGCCATGACATATAGATCAAGGTTAAATGAATAACAGTGTAAGGAGAAAATCGCTGTGCTCCTCAGAGAGAAGGACAGTTGGGTGATATCTAAATACTGACCAAAAAACCCTCTATCTGTTAGCAAGCCAAAGAGTGTGAAAGCACTGTGTTGACATATGAGTTCGGAGTATATTAAATAACTAATATAAAACTCCTGAAATCTCAAGATTATTTGAGATAATGGCTTTTGTGTTGTAGGATAAAACACATTTTCTTATTGGCATTGTACAAATAAAGTCTTACATAATTTAGCATTCATGGACAAAATGTGCATCATTACATATAGAAATAATAAGAAAAAATTATTCACAGAATTGTTATTGAAGAAGTGAAGATGAAATCAATCTCTTTTAGCCATACAACAATGCATTTTAGGAATGAGTGGTTAATTTTCTTGAAATCATTAATTTGAGATAACATTATATTATTCTATCTGTGTGCTATCACATCACACCTATGTATGAAGAATATGGAAGCTACTATGATGCATGTCTAATTTAAAGGGATAATGTAGGATATTTTTCAAGAAGTGTAATTAATTCAATGTTCAATGATTTGAAATAATTCCTTTTGATTATTTCTATACAATTGATCTTAAAAGGTTTCATCATGTATACCATGTGATTTTCACACATGTATGGTTATTGATAGAGTTTCCTTAAGAGAAATATTTTTATACAAATTAAGATTCTTTATAATGGTACACATACCATATTACCTACAGAACTAAATATAGCAGATTGAACATTTGAAGCAAAAGGCTGTAGGCTTACTGTCATTAGGTTTTTTTTGAAAACCTACAATGTTAAATACTTCATAAAATAAATGTTAAGCTAGTATTGAGAACTGGAACGTGTCACCTGGAAAATCTGTTTCAGTGCCTAATCATGGTTATAATTTTTAGAGTGACATAATCACTTATATCTAAGGGACTATCAGTATCTCATATAGCCCTATTTTTCTCAGCATCACATGTTTATACAAATCAATTCTAATTTAACTTCTAATTTTAATTCTAATTTTCTTAAGCACAATAATCCCAAATATTTGAAATTTTTTTGCATAAATAGAACTCATAATTTCAAATCTTGCTTGTCTTACATAGAGTAACTAACAGCCTGAATGCCCAGGATACTTAGCTAACGAGAATCCCACAGTGAAAAATAACAAGTGCAAATCCCACAGTGCCAGGTACTGTGCTAAAAACAGTGAAGATGAAAGATAAAAAGAAATGAGTTTTCTCTCAGAGGGTCACAGTCTAGTGAGAGATAAGCAAATAATAACTGAAGTACACTTTAATCAAGCTGTGCTAGAAGGAAGGACAGGGTGCTAAGGGGGCCACGTATGAGGGGATTTATTCAATTTAGGGAATAGTAAGGGATATCAAGGGAAACTTCCTGAAGGAAATGGTGCCTAAATATATTGAGTTTCTTTAAATATTTAGTAGAATTCACTAGAGAAATCATCTATCTGGTCCCAGACTTTCGCTTTTGGGAACATTTTTGATGATTGTTCCAATTTCCTTGCTGTTGATCTGTCTATTTAGATTTTCCAGTTCTTCATGGTTCAGCGTAGGAGGGCTATATGTTTCTAAGAACTTGTCCATTTCTTCTAGGTTATTGAATTTGGTGGCATATAGTCCTACATAGTATTCTTGTATGATCCATTGTATTTCTGTGGTATCCATCGTAATGTCTCCTCTTTCATTTCTGATTTTGTTTATTTGTGTCTTTTCTCTTTATTCCTTAGTGAGTCTAGCCAGAGGTTTGTCAAATTTATTAATCTTTTCAAAGAACCAGCTCTTTGTTGCATTAAATTTTTCTGTTGTGTTTTTTGTTCTCTATTTCATTTAATTCTGCTCTAGTTTTTAGTATTTCCTTCCTTCTGCTGACTTTGAGTTTCTTCACTGATGTCCTATGTCCTAGAATCTACAGCAAGTGCACAGAACCTTATTTTAATATAGTCCTTCTGATACTATAGTATGGCTCTGTTCATTGTAAACATATTTTCTAAATAGCTTATAACCTAGGAAATACTACCCAGTATGAACGGTTAACTCTTCGGAAATTTAGCCATATCAGTGATTTCATTTCAATTGTCCTGGAGTGTTTTCATCCAGAAGTTACTGCTTACCTAGATTCTCTTATAATCTGCATTCTCTAATAAGATAGTTACCAGTCACATGTGGTTATTTCATTTTAAATATAGATTTATTTAAATTTTAAATAATTAAATACAATGAAATGAAATTTAACAAATTAAGCTTCTCAATTGCAGCAGCTAAATTTCAAGTGCTCAATAGCCACATGTGGGTAATGGCTACCATATTGGATGGTGCAGAAAATATTTTCATCATCGCAGAAATTTTTATTGGACAGCCATAGATAGCACCTTTCTACCCTCATGTATGCTTTCCATGGGTTGATCCTTCTGCTCAATCTTAAACTGGTTTATTGAAATAATCTGTTAGTAAAATGTTCCTGATCCTAACATTGGTACTTATTTTACTCTCCCCTCAGGCATCTTGTTCTCATGGATTTAGGGATGAAGTGTCAAGTCAAGACTCCAAGAATTAGGGCAGAATCAGTCACCATGTGATTAATCAAATAGGAGTCACTGGGTGTTGATGGGGAAAGGGCCAAAGTTTGGGTGCTGCCACCACATTAAAATTCCAGGATGCTATCACATCCTTAACCAGTACATAGGAGCACAGAAGATCCAAGCAAGGCTCTTTACAGTGCCCTGACAGCTTACTTCTCACTGCTCCCTCAAATACTCTGGAGAAATTGATCACATTTCAGAAGCTGTTAGGAAAAATGCATCTTTACCTTGTTGAATCGATGGTGTGTTAAGAGATAACTTATAATTCATTTGAACCCACTGAATCCATTCTGCACCCTCTTGTCTTTGCAGATTATGGTAGGGGAAGGCATTCTCTACTGTTGCCTGTCCAAAAGAAGAAATGGGGTTGGACTGGAACCCAACATTAATGCTGGAGGCTGCAACTTCAACTCTTTCCTTAGAAGAGCTGTCAGATTTGTTGGTGGGTGTGGGAAACACAAAAAAAGGAAACCTTTTTTTTCCCAAGTAGAAATGTGATATTTAATTACAGATATTAAGTCTTCAAAGCTATGTTTTAGATGTATAATTTCTGGTACATGATGAGTTTTATATTACACAAAAAACTGTTAATACATCCAAATTTGGGCTTTGTAACTGAAATGTGTTATTTACAGTTATCGTGCTTGTTTTGAGAGCTAACATGCCATGCATTTCAGTATATATTTTGTCTTAGCTCTAGTGGAAGCATATGTTAACTTCAAAATGGTTTCATTGGATCTGTGTTCTTTTTTTAATGTGGAAAATAAATGTCATCAGGCCAGTATGAATGGATAACTCTTTAGAAATTGCTTTAGGCACATCAATTATTCCATTTCAATCATCCTGAAATGCTTTCATCCAGAAGTTAATGCACATGGAAATGTCACCATAGAATACTGCATATCATGGCTATTTTTCCTTGGTTATATCTTCCCACTTTACCTCCTATTTTTTATGAGATCTATAGAAAATCCATAAGCTTGGCTAACTGACATCTGAGTCAAACCAGTATCTAAACTTTCATCTCTTCTGATTAGCATGGGAACATTATGATTAGCATCTTAACATTTTTTTGAGTCATAGTCCTTTCTTTTCTTTTAACTGAGCTGAGAAGTCAAGCCACAGTACATCACACCAATATGAATGCTTTGCATGCATTCCCAATAAGTCAGTAAAAAGTTATCTTACCTGTAACCTTTCATCTCAAAGGAATATGTAGTTAGTTTCATTCAATACCTATGTAGTAAATAATTAAATATTACTGTCTCTCCCCCAGAGGAAAAACCTGGTCTAAAACATGGCTGAGACTCTGCTCCACTAAGCAACACACAATAAGATAGTAAGACAAGAATAGGCCCCTTAGTAGGGTGATACACTGAGGCAAGGAAATAAAACTTCAGGACTTGTAGCTGATGTCAGAGAAAATTTTCCCTAATATAACAAAATGATGTGGAAAAGGGGGATATAACCTCTCGGAAAAGCCTTATAACTACGAGGATGGTCCATCTTATTCAAGAGAACAGTGACCCGGAGTCAGCAATGCCCATCTCTGTGGGTCTGGAGATTCTCACTCTCCCTGTTTACCCACACTCCTCTCCAAGACCTTGTATGCTTAGGAATTGGAGTGCAGAAATAAAGGTCCCGTGCCATGAACCCCAGGTGAGTGGGTGGAGAAGGAGTTGGTAGAGTGGTTGTTAGGTGGCAATAAACAGAGAAGGAAAATGCAAAACAGGGTAATGGGCAAGCTAGAAATCTTGGTCAACAGTTCATTGACAAACTACCCAGGTGCGTCTCATCTCACCATCACGAATCAGAATTCAGGCTGTCGATCAGAACGAATCGAGGGTGTCAAGTCAGTGTACTCATAGAGGGAGCAGGCAAGTTCAGATCATGGGTATGTGAGCAGAGCTAGACTCCCAAGAATAAGGTCAGGTAAGGGACTTGAAGCAAGAATGGAGTTTGAGTACCCAAGGGTGCATCAAGGTATGTGAATTTATTGCTTAAGACTGGCCCCAGGAGACAAAAGAAAGCTAGAACTTGGAGGAGGAAACATAAGAACACTATTTCCAAATTCCAAACATGCAGGAAGGCTCCCACAACTCTATACCCAGACATGATTATTGTTTCCAGGACAGGGCTCACCTACCCCCTTCTGTGTTTTAATTCGCATTCCTGGTATGACAGCAGATTATAGGGAGTTAGAACCAATTCTGTAGGGTTTGGCAACTGTGGCTGGAGTTAGGGATTATTGGTAGAGAGAGCCCTAGCAGCTGAAATATGCTAAGTAATTTAAAATTATTTTGAATTTTGCTTCATTCCCCGTATTTATTCCTCTTTGAATCACACAGTTGGTCACCTTAACATGTCCCAGGTGTCTGACAAGTGACCTATGGTTACTAATATTAAGAATTGGCCTTATTTAACCAAACTGACAAATATACTTCAAATTACTACTTTGGAGGTGCTCTTATTTTAACCTTAAGTGTTCAGAAATTTAGGAATTTTTATACCATCTTCTAGAAATAAACTCAGAGAAAATGATCATAATAGATTTGAAGGTGGTCATGTTAATGTGCAATAAATACAGTTGATGATGAGATCCAAGCATCAGCATAAGCATTAGCTTGGTAACACTTTCTTTCCTTTTGCTTATAGGTGTTCATGTATTTGGACTATGCTCTACAGCCCTCATTACAGATATCATACAGCTGTCCACAGGATATCAGGCACCATACTTTCTGACTGTGTGCAAGCCAAACTACACCTCTCTGAATGTGTCTTGCAAAGAAAATTCCTACATTGTAGAAGATATTTGCTCAGGATCTGACCTTACAGTTATCAACAGTGGCAGGTTGGAAACTGAAACTTAAGAACATTCCATATCAGTGTTTTCACTGTTCATTAACAGCTTGTGGTATCACCTCAGGCAGACATTTTTTGGTCATAATGATTTGGGTTTTATTTTTCTTCTCAATTTAGTTATCTCTTTAGTGATTATAGCATAGAAACCCATTGATGGCTCATTCAAAATCTTTATCCCTGTCTCCAAATTTCAGCCCCACGTTCTTGCCACTAATCTTCCTATCACCAAACCCAAATGATGTTCTGTGACCCACCCTAAACTCATTATGGTTTTAGGTTACCATAATTCATTTATTTTGAGATATTTATGGTTAGCCATGGCTTACTGTTAATATGTATGTGTCTTGTATTAAGTACAAGACTTAATACCTATGATATTTATATCTCCATTATATATTTTATTTTAAAAAATCATGTGAATTTTCTTTTGGGTTGAGTTTTAAAAGGGATAACATCTGGGTTGCATATGTCTTCTTTGATTAAACCCAGTAGATCTGTATAGCATCTAACCATGCATTTCCAAAAATAGGGGACAAAAAACTCAAGAAACTATCAATGTATTAAATTTTTTCAATCAATAAAGTAAAAAGTAAACTTGTATGGCAAGAGATAATATTTTAGAAGTTCAAAAGAAATAAATTACAGGAAGTTTAGGGACAATAAATGATTGTTATAACAATTGTATTTGTCATTCAATGAGTTCCCAAAGATCAATTTAAGAGTGAAAAATAAGTTAATAACTACACTTGAAGAAGAATCAGAGTCTGATATTATGTAATTATACACATTCAAGTTCTCATGATCCATTCAAACAACTTTAAACCTACATTTAAGACTTACATCCTCTATTCTTTCTCAATCCTTTTATATTATCTCATATGTGTTGAATGATAATCCTTTTTATTGGGTACAAATAATTAGGAGGACATTATTATAACTGAAATTTTTTTCAATTTTTTTATCCATTAAAAGAAATATCTATTCTTCTGTCTGTCCTTTTCAGTGTCTCTCCCACTATCCTGTGTTCTACCTCTACCTCCTTGTTTCTTAAATTATTTAACGAAATAAGATGCTCTGTGATTCTTGAGATAATAATTATTTTAAAGTGAAATATACAAAGAAACATTTTGTTAAAACTAGACTTTTCTTATGCTTTCTAGAGTATAAAAAACACATTTAGTCCCATTACTGTGAGAAAATAATTTTGTCTTTTAAAACTTGATTTAAATGAAACCATGTATATAGGAGCATAGAAAAAATTAAAAAGCTTTAAAATCTTAGGTTTTATGAACTTTTGCTTTAAACTGACATAATTCTAATACCAAAGAACAATTACAACGTTCTCCAATCCATTTCTACTTTCAGCCATGATTCCAATGGTGCAAGGATGTGATCCCCTGCAAAGCTAGCACTTTCTATTGGAAAGCACATCACTACTATTCTTTCGTACTAATGGTGGTTAGCAGTGTTTATTTTATCACTCAGATGTTTCTCCAGAAAACAAAATTGAAATTAAAGTTATTGCTTATTGCCTCATGGCTTTGAAGTTCAACCACTCAGTGTTTTTGAGATGATTGTTAACAGTGCATCTGAAATGGAAAACATAATTTGACTGTCTTCTTTTGGCAGAAAATCATTCCCTTCTCAACATGCAACTCTCGCTGCCTTTGCAGCTGTGTATGTTTCGGTAAGTAAGTGAGTAATTTCATCAATCTGTGTCCTAAAGAAAATCACAGGAATGAGTGTTGTCTCCTACTAAATCCATTATATAGCCATGTAATAACAAAACAGTAAACTTTAGCACAGCAGTCCTTCAATACAATGACATCAAAAGCAGAAATAGGATCTACTATAAACAATATTATAATAAAATAATTTTTCTACACAATCATGTTATTTATTTAGCCTGGTATCTGTTTAATGTACTATTATACTTCATGTATTGAGAACTTCATGAATGTTATAATTTCTAAAACTGAAAGAACTGTGTTAAGTATACACAGTTATGCACACATACACACATACACATGCACACATTTTACTTTCAGTATTTATGTAACAGTGAGTTCTAAGTCAGTGTAAATTTGACAAATGCTGTACAATGAATCATCCTCATATGTGATTAATACATAGTCCATTAGGTCTTATGTGAGAAAAATGTGTTGAAATTATGTGACCAGTAACATGGAGACTAAGCAGTTGTCTAGCTAATTCTACTGTTTCAATTGTTTTTTTCAAACTTTCGTGTAATTAAGTGAGAGATCTGTTATTTAGTTCCTGAATTTTGTCATGTATTTACATTTTTTCAGGTATAGAATATAGCCATAGCAAGGGGAATGGAACAGTAAAATTGATATTGAGTGTATCAGTTAGACTTTTGAGTTTAACTTTTTATTTGATTGTAATTTAATAGTAAAATGACCTTTCTGACATACTTAACCTGTTTTTTTTTGTTGTTGTTTTTTTCGTTTTTAAGATGTACTTCAATTCCACATTAACAGATTCCTCTAAGCTTTTGAAACCGCTTTTGGTCTTCACATTCATCATTTGTGGAATCATTTGTGGGCTAACACGGATAACGCAGTATAAGAACCATCCAGTTGATGTCTATTGTGGCTTTTTAATAGGAGGAGGAATTGCTCTGTACTTGGTAAATAATAATTATTATTACGTGATAAACCACAGTTTAAAATGGAAAACATTCATAGAATATTTTGCACTGTAATAACTTACTTGCAATATGGTTTATATTCATGAGAAAATCTCTGGCTGCATTTCCATTCTAAGTCCAAACACATAACCCTCTTTCAGTAAAATAACTTATTAAATTCTCACCATGGGCCAGAAACTATGATTTTCAGAGGGATTATTGCATTTTATCTTTACACCCCCAACCTCCAAAAAGTCAGGGACTATTATTACTAGCATAATTGTACAAATGAGGAAAGTTAACATTAGTGAATTTAAGGTTAGTGAAAGTAAAGGCTTAATGGATGATTGTATAACTTGCTCAACAACACAAATGTAGCACTGGGATATAACTGATCCAACTAATATTGAATTTTTGTACAGCACTGTATTTTTAAGCCTGATGTTTCTTCAAGAGAAATTTCCTCAGCATAAGAAAACTGAGATTGTCCATTTAATTAATTAATTAATTTGACATGTATTCACTATTCAACCTGTGCCAGGTGATATACTAAGCTTTAGAAGAGTGAGAAATAAGATATATCCTCGAGGAGTTTACAGCATAAAGATTAATAAAAATATAAATGGTTACAATATGTCAAATGATATAATAAAGAGTGCACAAAGTGCTTTGGGTATAGCAAACTGCCTAAGGAAGTTAAGGAAGTCTTCATAGAAGTGATGTGGTTTTTAAAAAATGAGAAATTTTTTCTCAAGGTAAGGAAAGGAGGAGGGACATCCAATCAGAAGAAACTGCATATGCAAAATGATAGACATGTGAAGTAGCAAGTATAAGAAGAGGAAGAGTTAAGTCTGGAGCTGAAAACAGCAATCAGTAGTAGGGAAAAAGATCTGGAAATCATGGACATTATTGGTGGAAGTACCATTATAGTTATGAGAGTATATAAAATTGCAAGGTCATAAGAACAAAAGGCAGCCAGGGAATACCAGCATGCAAACAACATGCAGAGGAAGAGGCAATAACGAAGAGAGAGGCTGACAGAGAAGTAAAAATTACTTGTCTATAGCAGCAGTCCTCAGTCATGTGGTCTTGGCGCACTTGTGAGAGGTGTTACAAGAAAATGATTACAAAAAAATATTGAAGGTACTGAAGTGAGCAATAATTTATTTTTCATTTTTATAAACTAGCATGGTCAAGATTGTCACTTCAAGTCTCATTGATCAAATTAAAGTTAGTGTGTCAGGAATTGTGCATAAGCCTGCATTGCCTACGGCAGTGTGGACTGACAATGTGTATTACAGAATAAATAAAGAAGACTGAGAACTGTCACTCTCCAGTTCATGCATGGCTTGCACAGGTGTGATTTCATGGTGTCCTGGAACTAGCATGGACTCCATAGTCCGAAGCATTTGGGCTTGAATCTTAAATCTCCTGCCGCTTAGCCAAGCTGTGTAGCCTCTCAGAAATCTGTTTCTTTACCTATAAATGAGAATAATAACTATCTACTTTATATCATAATAAGGATTAAGCAACTATACTTATTAAGCACAGTGCTGGGCAAAGAATATTGAACAATACAGGCAGAGGTTACTTGCCATCTAGTGAAGGGGTTTCCTAAACTTAAAATTTAAAAACAATTATTAATGGAACATTAAGTAGGGACTGCTTATCCTGGGAACTCTGGCAGCGAGACGATAGTTAGATATTATTTAGAAGAAGGTTTGAACCATGAATTAAAGTATTTGGAGAGGCAGAAGTTTGACTTTCTTCCATTCGTTTTTTGCACTCTATGTCCTGAAATTGGAAATTTATCTGTTCTAAGCCAATGCCATTGTAAATGTTAAACACTCTGTAAGATGTTAAGTCCATGGGATTCTTTTGGTTTGATTTGAAAAGTAGACAATGGCTACCATCTATTAAAGTTAGCACATAAATAAGTATCTGCTGCTTGCTCGTATCTCTAAACAAAGCATGTCACAAACTGAAAATCCAGCAGGAATTAGATCCTCTATGTGTAAAAAAGGTAAAAATTCTGAATCTGAACTTTAATCTTTTCCAAATTTTTATCTCCACAAATCTCAAACAAATTTAAAAATTGATACCTGAGTATGAAGATTAAATAAAATTTGGCTCAAATTATTTCCCAATTTAAGACCAAGTTTAAATAAAATAAGAATGCGGATGCCCCAATCTAGTGACAATTTTTGCCCTCTCTTCCGAGAACACTGTGTACAATGCTGAGCACACAGAGTTGTACTCGATGTGAGTTGTAACAATATGCATTTCTGCTCTCATTGCCAAACCTGATACCATGTTTTATGAATGATTCATTGTTCTATATTTTCCACAGTTTTTCTGCTTTCCATCATAAGGTATGATTGAAAATGGAAGGTAAAATAAATCATTTAAGCCATTTGATATGTCACTCAATGAGAGATTCCTAAATCCAGGAAAATGAATTACTTTGAAAAAGCAGAAGGAAAAAAAAAAATATATATATATATATATACATATATATATATATATATATATATGTATATATATATATATCTTATTGTCTGACTTTTCTTTTCAAAACATACAGAGGATTAAATTTTCAAAAACATCCAGTGGGGTGGAGAAAGGAGAAAAAAAATCCAACTAATAATAAAAAATAATGGGCTCCATATTTCTGAATAGCTAGTTCAGTAATTTATGATATAACTTACAAACTATTTTCCCAGTAATTGTAGTTGGTTTTTTTTGTTTGTTTGTTTTTTGTTTCTGTTATTTGTATTAATCAGTGGTGTATAGAGAGTACATACCTTATTTATATGGGTCAGTGGGTCTTCTGAGACAAACTCTGAGTAATGATGTCTTCTAGTGCATGGCATTTATTATTTCTCTTCAACACTAGGGTCTGTATGCTGTGGGGAATTTTCTGCCTAGTGAAGAGAGTATGTTTCAGCACAGAGAAGCCCTCAGGTCTCTGACAGACCTCAATCAGGATCCCAACCGAGTTTTATCTGCTAAAAATAGTAGCAGCAGTGATGGAATTGCTCACACAGAAGGCATCCTCAACCGAAACCACCGAGATGCAAGCTCATTGACAAACCTCAAAAGGGCAAATGCTGATGTAGAAATCATCACTCCACGGAGCCCCATGGGGAAGGAGAACATGGTGACCTTCAGCAATACTCTGCCTAGAGCCAACACTCCATCTGTAGAAGACTCTGTCAGAAGAAACACCACCATTCATGCCTCCATGGATTCTGCCCGATCAAAGCAGCTCCTCACTCAGTGGAAGAATAAGAATGAAAGTCGGAAGTTGTCCCTGCAAGTTATAGAGACTGAACCCGGACAGTCACCACCCAGATCCATAGAAATGAGGTCAAGCTCAGAGCCGTCAAGGGTGGGGGTGAATGGAGACCACCATGGTCCTAGTAATCAGTACCTCAAGATCCAGCCTGGCACTGTTTCCGGGTGTAACAACAGCATGCCTGGGGGACCAAGAGTGTCCATTCAGTCCCGCCCTGGGTCCTCACAGTTGGTGCACATCCCCGAGGAGACCCAAGAAAACATAAGCACCTCCCCCAAAAGCAGCTCTGCTCGGGCCAAGTGGTTGAAAGCTGCCGAGAAGACTGTGGCCTGTAACAGAAGCAACAGCCAGCCCCGCATCATGCAGGTAATAGCCATGTCCAAGCAGCAGGGCGTCCTCCAAAGCAGCCCCAAGAACACTGAAGGCAGCACCGTCACCTGCACTGGCTCCATCCGATACAAAACCTTGACAGACCACGAACCCAGTGGGATCGTAAGGGTGGAAGCTCACCCAGAGAACAACAGGCCCATCATACAGATCCCGTCCACTGAAGGCGAAGGCAGTGGCTCCTGGAAATGGAAAGCCCCTGAGAAGGGCAGCCTTCGCCAAACTTACGAGCTCAATGACCTCAACAGGGACTCAGAGAGCTGTGAGTCCCTGAAGGACAATTTTGGTTCTGGAGATCGCAAGAGAAGCAACATTGATAACAATGAGCATCACCACCATGGAATCACCACCATCCGCGTCACCCCAGTAGAGGGCAGCGAAATTGGTTCAGAGACGTTGTCCATCTCTTCTTCCCGTGACTCCACTCTTCGGAGAAAAGGCAACATCATATTAATCCCTGAAAGAAGCAACAGCCCCGAAAACACTCGAAATATCTTCTACAAAGGAACCTCCCCAACACGGGCTTATAAGGATTGAGTGATGGCATTCAGTCATTTAGGCGGCCCCCCAAATGACAACGGGTTCATTCTACCTGTTCTCTGTTCCAGCAGATTGGGAAATTTACTGACCAAACTGGATTATCCACCATTAGCCCGGGACTCAATGACTCTTGAGAACTGCTACACATCAAGGGGAGGGAAAAGCACAATGCAAGAACCTAACTAATGTGATAACATGAAGATTCTTTTTAAAATCTATCTTCAAACGCAGAAGGTTTGCAGAGGGCAGTATCAAAAGAAAGTGGTTTCCTTCAATGTATACTATTTTACTTCCTGAATGTGCCAACTTTAGGGATTTTTCATAATTAGCTGTGGGAATACAGAACACATTTTCCCTACAGCAGAGGCCATGCAGTATTATATATTCATTTTGCAGAATCTGCACCTAGAGCTCATTATGGGTGGTGCTGATTATTATAGTATATATACCATGTAAACTCTCAAATTCTATTTAGCTGTGAAATAGTGGTGTGCAATTCCTTGTCAAAGAAATGCTACTGTATTAAGAAGATGCTGGCTGCTTTGTGTTAGAATAGAACACCCCACAGCTTCTCTGTAGTGGCTCTGTCAGAGTCAAAAAATGAAAAACTTTTGTGCATTTTTTCAAAATTATGCTTTCTTCAACAACAAAAATTGTGTAGGAATATTTTCAGTAAAAAGGAATAGCTTGTACTTTTCTGCATAGTTATTTTTTTCTGCTTACTTTTTGTTTAAGTATAGGCACTGCTAATAAGGAATCTGTTTTTTAGTGAGTAAATTTGCATAATTTGAAAATATATATTATTTAGAGAGTCCTTTGAAATTGTTGTGATCATATTTTGTATTTTATGGCTTGTTCTTTATTGATTTTTAAATTTTTTTGATGTTATAGATATGTTCTATTTTTAAAGCAAAAATAACAGTGGACATTTGTTGAGCAAAATATACTGCTGTGAATTTATAAACAAGAAACCTGAACCAAAACTTGACATCATGTTACATTGCCAGCAATGTTGGTCATTTCTACCTGTAGATGTTTCAAACCAGCTGGCTTAAGTGGCTATTTAGCAAGCGATTCGAAAGTTCCATTTAGTTCCAGATTATTAACTTTTTTGACATCCTGATAACCAATAAATTAGAGCCACAGTAGCTGGGTTTTTACCTTCTTCCCTAATATACCATGTTTCCCAGAAAATAAGACCTAGCCGGACAATCAACTCTAATGAGTTTTTTGGAACAAAAATTAATATAAGACCCAGTCTTATTTTAATATAAGATCCAGTCTTATAATATAATATGATATAATACTATATATATATTATATATATATACGTATATATGTATATATGTGTGTGTGTGTATATATATATATATATATATATATATATATATATATATATTACCAGGTCTTATATTAATTTTTGCTCTAAAAGATGTATTAGAGCTGATTGTTTGGCTAGGTCTTATTTTTGGGGAAACACGGTATTTTTATTAATGGACACCAACTGGAAGAATTTTAAAAAATGCAAATTGAAAAGTAAAAGTATTTCACAGAACAAATTAAGAATGTATTTCTTGAAAATATCTAAATAGGCACAGTTTTAGTGCTTAATGTGTAAACAACAGTTTTGGCTACCTATCCTGAATGAAGCTTTTAGCCTAAATCAAAGGAAACCAATATCATCAATAAGAAGATATAAACAAAACATTTTTAGGTATTTCCAATTTAAAAATATTATTTTTAAGCATGAAGTATTTGGTTCTTGGAACTTAGCATTGGACCTTTTTTACTCCATCATTATCAACTTCTACAGGAAAGGAGCAGAGCTTTCTAGAGTAACCCACCTCCTAAAGCATTAGGGATTAAGCTGAAACCAGCAGAATTGAAAATTCTGGCAATAAAATACAGATTCAACTACATCCCTTCTGGCAATTTCCTCCTCAGAGAGGGGAGTGGGAATAAAACATTGCCTTCCCCACTTCTCACCACCACCATTATGACACTCCTACTGGCTTTTGCCAATTTATAGAGAGAAAGGTGGACTGGTTTTAGCACTCTAAATAAAAAAAAAAAAGCTGCAGCATTTCAGGTGCAGTATGATATTTCCTAATCTTTCTTATTTCTTAACAAAAGATTTTAAAGTACTTCTCTAGTCATTGAAGTTTTTCTTTTCTTTACATAAATATTGATATATTCTTTTTCTACTCAAAGTGCCAAAGGCTACAGTTTTTAATGACAACAAATTGTACCACATTGTTAAGGAAATATAATGATAGTCATTAGAACTCAAGACCTCTGCATGTATATTTGATAACACATCTTTTGTAAAAAAAAAAATTACAAAAAAATTTGTTTACATTCCACTGGTACCTTAATTTCAAATAAATGAGACTAACAGGTGGTATTTTTTCTCCTTAGTGTTCTATTTATCTTATTTGCTAATGAGAGCACTTCTTCCTTTGTTAGGCTGTGCTTTAACTGATAAAACCAAGTATTGAAAAAAGAGAGTTAATTATCTTTTTAAAGTAAATAAAATTATGAAAATATATATAATATATATATAAAGTATTGTGTTTAATAAAATGTTATGCAATGTTTTCCAAACTGATAAAATTTGTAAAGTGCTATAATGTATTTTGTTAAGTATAGATCAAAGCTATTGTGTGAGTATATTGTGCTAACATCATAGAAATAAAGATTAGATTTCTTCATCAAAATTGGAACATTGGTTTTTACTTCAGATAGTATGAATGGATAATAATTTGGCTTATAGGAAAACAGATGAAGAAATAAGAATGAATTGGAGCTGATTATATTCATAATAGTTTAGAAGAAATAGTGTTGCACTAAGAAAGAAAAGTTCGTCAAACTATGACATGTTTGTTTATCATTCAGAAACTGGATTACGTATACATTGCTATTGGGAATGTAACATGGTATAACCACTCTGAAAAACAGTTGGCAATTTCTTTAAAAAAATGAAATAAACATAAATTTATCATAAGACTCAGGGATTACACTCTTGGGCATTTATCCCACAAAAATGAAAACTTATAGGTCCATACAAAAAAAATGGTACTTATATATTCATCTCAGTTTTATTAATAAGAACCCTAAATTGGAAACAATTCAGATGTCCTTTCGTGGGCGAATGGTTCAACAAACTATTACACAGCCATACCATGGAGTACTACTCAGCAATAAAAAGAAATAAACTATTGATACCCATAATTTGAATGAATATCCAGGAAATTATGCTGAATGAAAAAGCCAGGACTAAAAGGTATTCCGTCTCACTGTAGCTCATCTCATGTGACAGGACAGATATAAGCAGCCCACAGATGAAGAGGTGGCTTTACCATCTTTAACTCAGGGCTTCCAAAGTTGCTCTAGTTGTCAGTTTCCCAGCAGGAGTGGGCATAGGAGGGAGGATGTCAGGGATAAGCAGCTCTGTATTGAGGAAGATAACACAGAAGCTGCATTTGTCACGCATAATTCACCCAATTGGCACAAACTAGATCACCTTGCTACAAGAGGCTGGGGATGTCATCTCTAGCTGAGAAGGCCTGGGCCCAGCTGAAATTTTGTGTCTTCTCTAACTAGACAGGAAAGGATGAGAAAGGCTCCTGAGGGCTGATTATCAGTTTCTGTCAAAACCCTTCACAATGTGACTTGCAGACCCTTATATTCTACTGCTTCTCCATACAAACCTATTGTTGCAATGGCTTTGCTTCTTTGGGTGTGCGTGGGGGGTGAGGGGTGGGGAGGGGGTTTATTTTTAACTCTCTGGAAAGTCTTCTCTCCCCTTTTTAAATTTCCAAAGTCCTTGGAGGATAAACCTCAATCTTCCCTTTTACAACTTTAGAGCTGGAAAGGGATTTGCAATATAACTCATGCTTTAGGTATAATCAGTATAACTACTTATGTTTTACATAAGTAAAACACACGAGAAGTGAATTACTGAAAGTCACACAACTGGTAGGTGTCAAGAGGGAACTGAAGGCAGGAAACAACTACTTTCCGTTCATTTTTTAATCCCCGATATTTAGCAAGCACATTACCCACCACATAGGTTGGACTCTCAAACATTTGAAATGAATGAATGAATGAAATATTCTGATAGTGTTGTTACATTTTTCAAAACAGCTAACCTAACTCCCCTTTTTGAGAATATTTATGAATATTTGTTCAGCACAACCAAAATATTTATGTAATCATAAATTTTGTACTATTAATCAACTTGATTAACCAGGTATTGAATATTTACTACACACTAAATTGTCAGCTCTTTATAAGCAGCTCCTAGTACAATAGGTGCTCAATAAATATCAGAAGAATTGAATGAGCACAGCATGTTCTATCTATTATGAGTGAAAAAGAATTATGAAAATAAGTAAATAACAGAATTTATTACATAAAGGAAAATGTGACGGGATTTGGAAGACAAAGAAATGGTTGTCTCTTTGATTGTACCCTAAAGTTCCACAATTCTCAGAAATCCCCTCCAAGACTCCCAAGCCAAATTTATGTTATTTGTATTTTTTCTCATTTTTATTATTTGAAGCATCTTTTAAAAATGTTGACATGGTAAAAGTCAGATTTTTGGGAACAAGCTGTCTCTTCACAATAGATACGATTTTGCAACAGTTGTTTGTTCAAGTGTTCCCACCTCCACAGTAATCTCTGTGGAGGCAAGTGCCAATAAAAAATACCTAGTTATTCTATCATTTTTTGAAAAGCCCTCTGTAAAGTCAGCATTCAAATTTATTTTTCAAATTCAAAATCAGATATTAGAGTCCAGGGGCTATAGTGATTTCTTTATATCTAGCATATCCACTGGTCTCTTATTCCCACCCAATCTGCCACTAGGGTATCACAATTACTTTCAGAATTGTAAAGATTCTGCTGACTTCTCTGCTAGTCACCACCATGGAATATTAGACATGGTGGCTTAATACAGTACTGTTCCTTTCACATAGGTTTAATTGGAAAGAAAAGTGAGGAAAGGCAAAATTCCTATTACTGCTCCCATTCCTTTGTTCTGCACACTACCACAAATACGAGTCTATATAGATGTAGCCAAGTAACCACAGGAAATTGTAGATATAGAGGAAAAATGTTTAAATTTTGTGCTAAAATTAATTTCTTACAATAAAGCTAAAAGAATGTAGGAAGTTAAACTCTTCATAAAGGTCCATCATTGGTTACCTCAGTTTCTCACTTTGCTTCTAATTTTTTTATGTAATTAAAAGCAACTTTTCTTTAATCTTTGTTGAGCAAGTCTCCTACTGATATGACCTAGTTTCACCCCATTCCATCTACCTGTTCTTAAGTTCTGTCTAGGTATTAGAAAAATGTTCTGGGAAGAGTCTTTGGGGGACTTTGGCTGTCCAAGTTCCACCAAAAATTTTAAATTTGGACCCTTTGAGATTTCCCCATCAGAACAAGTTGCAGATAAAACCCTGACTCTTCCACCAGTTAACTATTGAATCTCTCCTCTCTCTCTCTCTCTCTCTCTCTCTCTCTCTCTCTCTCTCTCTCTCTCTCTCTCTCTCTCTCTATTTTTGTTTGTTACCTTTCATTTCTTCCCTAAGCATTGCTATCTCAGTTTTCATCCTGTTACCCTTTCTTATGACTTTTTGAGTTTTTGTATTTCTTCTTCTCAGAGAGAACTTTTTATTTTTTGATATTCAAGAACAAGTGTTTATTTATTAATATTAGTTTTCATTTTATTCATGACATTATTTTCCTTGATTTAGTCCAAAAAAGACTACTTTAGATGTAGTCTTAGGGGAGGGAGGGGAAAGAAAAAAAAAAAGGGAGCGCCTTCTCCAATATCTATGACCATACAGATCATAATTCCTATCTCTAAACTGAGCTTTTAATCTACACCTAAATTTTTTTGTTCATCAACAGACACCAGGAGCAAGGCAGGAGCCTATGCATTCGTACTGTCCCATAACTGAAATGTTCCCAGTAAGTAATCACCATCTTTCAGTTCTGTTATCCCTGCTCTGTCCACTTCCACACATGCCTTGCAAGACCCTGGAGTACCATCACCAAGTTCCTTCATTACCAAGTCAGAGAAATTCTTTCAGTTCTTGTGGTCTAGATTGTTAAACATCCATAAACATGTGATGTGTAGGTTTGTGAATGTATGTGCATAACCTTTAAGAGAAAACATACACTTGACTAAGTATGTTAGTCAAAGCTTCAAGTAGTGGCTGTATGAATATTTCATGATTCCTCCTGGCCATTGCTTCTGTAACCTGTTTCTAAAGTGCTGAAAGAGAGAGGGGAGAGAGTGTGAGAGGTCAGGTTCCATAGGAACAAATTAAACAGTGGAAAATTGAGTTGCCTCCAGCTATACTGAACTCACGCCACTAGTGTTATGAACACCCCATTAACCTAATTTAATTGCATTTTCAAATTCATCTCTAAAAATATTCCATAAGTACTTACAAATTTTTGGAGTGTAAAAACATGGACTATCTGACCTCTGAAAATAAAACTATTTGAAATCAATCAGAATATTACTATATTTTTATTTGGATTGGTATGATTTGAATATAAGGGGAGAAAAAAAGCCAACTAAAGCATAAATATTCTAGGAGAAAATTAAGAAACTATGGAATAGTTACTTTTCCTTAAATATTAACTCTGTAGCACAGCAACTGTAAAATAGACTAGCTACTTGACAGAAAGCATGCAGAATCAAAAATAATAAAGCAATAAGCAACTTATAAAACTTTTCTAGATTTACAAGATGAATTGATATTAAATAATTAGAAGAAAATTTGGTAACTTACAAATAACTTCTCATAATCAATGTTTAAAAGCAAGGTTAATCTGTATTATATTTTAAGGGCCCAGAAGAAAATTCTATAATTCTATAATTTAGAAAAATCTATAATTCTTATGTAAATTCTATAACTTCTGTTGAAAGCTTTTGAAGAGGAGTTTAAGTATTAAAATAGTAACAACAGATAAGTTCTAGAAAGCTCAGAATTATCTTTACATTCTTTTTTGCTCTCTTGCCATGACCAGCTCATCATAAAGCTCCGCATTCTGTCACTTCCCATCTTTTCCCAGGATCTCTTTGGCCCCTGCTGCTCTAGGTCCCCACCCGGCAAGGTTTCAATGTTCCAAAGCAGAACCATGCTTCCTTTTTGCATTTGCTTGTCCACAGTCCGGATCCTAATGGGCAGGTTTCTCTTGTTTGCCAGAAGGGTCAAATGAAATTATTTTGCAATATAATGTAAATAACTGATGGGAACGTCAATGTGTTACACTTCCCAGGGTGATCTGCATTTCAAAAGGAGATTTATAATCCAAAAAATTAATTAATGTGCTGATTTAAAGTCTTTGGAAATGAAAGAAACTATTTATTTTTTATTGAAGTAAACAAACAAATGAATACTCAAATAGATCTATGATGTTAGAATTTCAGCGGTAACACAGCTGTAGACCCTAAAGATCTCTTAATTTGCACAACTTTAGCAAGTAGTTCCTTCACATACAACCATGAGTTCTGCAACCTGATTTGTTTTTCACCATCTCTCACACTATGCTGAATTGGCAGCACTGGAGATAAAGATGAGGCGTAAAACAAGAGGCTCTTTAAGAGTCAGCAAAAGCCACCAGATATTCCTCCCCACTGTCCGTTTCCACCTCTGCAGAAGACTAAAGGTTTGTCTTTGAGATAGTGGGACAGAGGCTGATTTGCGAGGGTAAGAAGTCTGTCCTTTGCAAGCACACACCATAGATTGGGGCAAGAATCCATATTAAAAGCTCAAAGTTAAGTGAAAGTTTATCAGTCATAAAATGAATTTTGAAAACCCAACATCTTCCTGCAATGGGATTGCAGAATAATGGCAGGTAAGTTAATAATATCCAGGTCAAAGACTGAAAAATTAATTTAGAGAAATCTGGCACCAAAAAAAGCACTAAAGGTACTGATATCAGCCCGTTCAGATTCACCAAGAGAGAGACCAATGAATCAAAAAGACATAAAAGTCTTAATGTGCGTGCACCTATTTAACAGAATTTCAAATACATAAAGCAAAACTGAACAGTACTAAACAGAGAAGTTAATAAATCCACAGGTGGTGATTTTAATACCCCTTTCTTTGTAATTGGTAGAACAGGTACAACAAATATCAATAAGGAAATGGAAGTTTTTAATAACACTACCAAAACTTAACCTAAGTGACATTTATACATTATACACAATTGTAGAATACACATTCTTTTTAAATCCACCATGAAACACTAAGACAGACCATATACTGGGCCATAAAACAAGTCTCAATAAGTTTAAAAGGATTGAAATCATATATTTTTATACTACAACTGCATTTAAATTAAAAAAAAGATATCTAGAAAATCTGCAAATATTTGGAAATTAATTCACCTACTTCTAAATAACTGATGGAACAAAGAAGAAATCACAAGAGAAATTAGAATATATTTCTTATCAAATAATAAGAACACAACATACCAAAACTAGCATGATACAGCTAACGTAGTGCTGATGCAGTACTTAGAAAGAAAAGATAGTTTTAAATGGTCATATTTAAAAAGAAGAAAAATGCAGCGCCAAGGATCTAAAACGAGGCATTGTGCTACGCACCAGAAATGCAATGGTAACTGAAACACAATCCCAGTCCTGATGGTGAAACAGCTAAACAGTGGTTACCATGTACTAGCATTAGTAATCATCACTAGGGATGTTTATTAAAATGTAGAATCACTAAAATGCAGATACAATTACAGATTTACCTCACGAAGCAATAGCTGTTTTGGTATGCCCTTCACAATGAGGAGATCCATGTAGCTAACTAATATCTGAACAAGCCCTCAATTTCAGGATATGTTAGGAAAGAAAGTGCTAATTAAAAACAATAAGAATTCACTACACATCCACCAGAATAGCTGACAGAAAAGGACAGAAAATGCGAAGTGTTGCAAGGATGTGGAACAACTAGAGCATTCACTTTCTGTGTTGGTGGAGTTTAAACTGGTCTAACTACTTTGGAGAACTGTTTGGCAGTCATGGCTAAAGCTGAAAATGTGCATACCCATTGAATAGGCACATTCCTTCCCTAGTGTTTACCCTATAAAATACTTATGGATGTTGACCAAGAACAATGCACAATCATATTCGGAGCAGCACTATTTGTAAGAGCCAAAATAAAACCTACCTAAATGCCTGTCAACAGCAGATTAGAAAAAAACTTGTGACATAGACCTATAGTAATATATAAAAATAGATACGAAAATCCACAAATACATGCAAAAGTTAGATGAATATCATGAGGTAATGTTGAGTGAAAGGAGTAGCATCAATAAAATAGTATACACAGAATAATTCTATTCATATAAATTTCAAAAACAGGCAAAACCATTCCATGGTAGTAATAAGCAGAATAACGTTTAGCCTTGGGAGGGGTGGGTGGTGACTGGAGGGGCCTGAAACTAGCTTGAGGGATGCTGGCAATATTCTAGTCCTTAATTTGCATGCTACTGACATTTGAAGGTTCACCTGGTGAAAATTAACTGGGCTGTACACATAAAATTTGTTGACACATATTGCCTGTTATACTTCAATTAAGAGCTCAAATAAAAACAGAAGAAATATTTGCCTTTGTTTTTAATTTGATTAAAAAACGTCATCATCAATACCTTCATTATCAAGATTTTTTATGTCTAGAGCTGCGGATCAGTGTTCTTTTTCTCATTGTATTTAATTAAAATGGCTAGTACTGTTCTGTTAGTTCTCATGCTTACTATGTACTACTTAGGTGTTCAGATGAATGAGAGACCTTTAGCATTTCAAAGTCTAATAAGCTTAATATTTCATTAAGAGAATTATTTTTGAGGTTAATAATCGATTCTATAATTCCCCAGTTCCCTTACGCGGTAAGTAACCCTTTATGAATCAGGGTACTGTGGTTTATAGCTCCCTGAGCTATTTCCCTTTCGGAATGGAATGCATTGATTTCTGAAGCTGAACAACTCTGTAAGAGTCATGATCCTCCTACTTTAGACCATTGGAGATATCTGGTATAATTTAATATCTATTTTTACACTCTATTCATTTTCCTTTACTTTAGTAGACATATGGGAAAGCAATCACATAGTCACTGGATTTCCAAGTCAACTTTTGAGGTTTTAATTAAAGAAGAGAATATTTATGGAAATATTAATTATCTTGCACTCTCTAGTAAATTATAAACTTTCTTTGTTGTTCAGGGAAAATTTTAGTTACTCGTATTGGTTTATGTGAGGTTAAATTACAAGTTGCCTTGGGGTTTGCTGTGTAAACTGATATTGATTTATTAAGTAAAGGACCTTGATTCTAACATTTCCTTTCATATATCTCCATTTTTATAGCACTGAACACCTACAGGTGAGAAAAGTCCATTCCTTAAACTATTTATCAATAGAAAACTTGCTTTCCTTTGTTTTACATTTTATAGATTAAAACATATTTTACAAAAGGAAAACTAAGTTCCATTCCCACCAGAATTAGCTGTAATTTTTACTGCAGACTTATCAGTGAGTCACAAGCATGTGTTCAGGAATGACTGCATTAGTTCATCAAATGTGCCTGCTGAAATTATCTCTGCAGTTAATCATCATAGTATTTTATCACAATGATGCTAATATATTATGATTTCTGGCCTCTTCAGTTTCACACAGATTTACCACAAAGTTTGTGTCGTGGTAGTTGTAGAAGCTGTGGGTTTGGGTCAAGATATCTTATCCGCCAAAGGAAAATGATTTGGGCATTGCGTTTAAGATAGGTCTACCATTGGAAATTTAGAGAGAGGACTAATAGTTGTTTGTCTTAAGCTATAGGCCTCTCAAAGTACACTAGAATTTTATATTTATCTAGTTTTCTTAAAATAACTCATTTCTTGACAGCATCTTAAAATGAGCACATGCCTAGCTTCATTATAGTTGCATAAGTTTATACTAGTGGATAAACCATAATTGTAAACTGTTTTTCGATCTGTTATTATCCTTTGGAAAAAAATCTAGCTTGCATTTTTCCAATAATTATGAGTGATTTTGTATTTTATTGCTTTCTATTCATAATACTCACATCTCTACTTACACTTTCATGGTTTCTGAATTGATTGCTGTTTTAGTTTCTATGGTAACTCTGTCAGTTGCCTACCTATAAATAGGTATTTTATAATAATAGCAGGCTTATGAAAGTTCAATTTTTTCATACCTTTCTGCCACAAGGAGAACTGCTAGAAATAATAACATGAATCAATGTTTAGGGAAACAGACATCTTATACCTGTCAGGATGTAAAAATAGAAGACTAAAATTGAAAATCTATGGAGATGCATGTTGGCAAGTCCATGGTAAAAAAAAAAAAAGAGAGAACACTTTAAAAAAAACAACGTACAGTTGGAATATAATTTTAATTTTTGCCCCCATTGAAAAATTTATGGTATCTACTTAAATAACATGTATAAACCACAAACTATCCAAACTGCATTTCTTTCGTTGGCATCTACTCTTCAACATGATTTTGTAGAAATTCTTATAAATGGATATTATCCTTTGGAGATATATGTAAAATCTCCCAGTCTAGTTTTATCTTTTAACTTTGTTCATATTTTGGCTTTATTTGCCACACAGGTATCTTAATTTATATAGTCAAAGTCAAATATGTCAGTTTTTTTCCTGTCACTGCTGAGTCTCTAATTTAGGAAGCCTCCTACTGCAAGATTATAAAAACACTCCCCTGGTTTTCTTTTTCATTCTTCTTAAATGGCCTTTAAAGTATATTTTTAATCTATCTGGAATTTATTTTTTGTGTTTATTATAAGGAAAGAATCTATTTTTGGTAGAAAATCAATTAGATTTTTAGCACTATTCTTTTCCTGCTAATTTTAACTGCCCTTTTTATCATTTATTAAATTTCAAACATACATGGATCTGTTTTGGACCTTTTATTGTGGTCCTTTCATTTATTTTCCTACTCCCACATTGATACTTTGTAACTAGCATGTTTTAATATAGAGTAGTGTGTTTCAGATGTGTTAGTATTCTGTTTATTTGCTCTTCATATGAACTTTGGAATCAGCTTGAAGTTCCATAAAATCCCCATTACTATTTGCATTTAGTCTATTATTTAATTCAGGAACAATTTACATCTATGTAACATTTAGTCTTCCCGTTCAGAAACATGAGAAGCATCTACATTTACTCTGCTCAGTTTTATGTTCAATAGTAAAGTAACATATATTCCTTGCTCAGAAAAATTCTCTATTTTGTAGTTTTTGTACTTTTATACTTGGAATATTTTTCCCAGTTATTTTTTTTTATTTGCCTATTGCTATTAATGCTACTTGTCCATGAAAAAACATCCAGCCTAAGAGAAAGCTTGTAAGAGTTTATTTGAGACAAACTGATGACAATTGCTGGGAAGCAAAGTCTCAAGAGATTGAGAAAATGCTCTGGAAAATGGCTGTTTTGCAACTTATTTTATACATTAGAATCAAAGGAGGAAGGTTACATGAAATCCATTGGTTGTAGATTAAGGGGGTGGGAGAAAGCAAAACGGGGATATCTCTGAGACTGCATAAAAAGCAAAATGGAGAAACACACACTTCTTTTACATTGGTGGGTACAGGATAGTTAATAGCATTTTACAACACATAGAGATGGTATTTGGGGAGCAATGAGGGATTTTGTAGTTTCCTACTATGGTGTGATGGGTTGTGCCCCTGGGGGTCCAGAAAAAAGCATTACTCTGACATTCCAAGGGTATGTTATCTTAGATGCAAAAAGATAACAGACAGGCTCACTAAAGGTAAATATAGACCTTTGTCAAGGAAGCTACCAACCAAGGATGTGACTTCCTGCCATGGCCCATGTTACTTCGGAATTTTTATGTTCATCCTATGTGGTTATTTTCAGTCTCCTGAGCTCGTCAGGTTTTACATGTGGCCCCTTTTCCGTCCACATACTAATGCTAGCATGTTTATCTTGCATTTCATCACCTAACTGCATTTTCATATTAATTCTTTTCAGAATATATATGTATATATATATATATATATATATATATATATATATATATATATATATATATATATAGAGAGAGAGAGAGAGAGAGAGAGAGAGAGAGAGAGAGAGAGAGAGAGAGAATGTATACACATTTTAAGAAAGGAAAAAACTATGAAAATTGTAATACTCAATATATACAGATAACAAAAGATGAATACTAGGGCCGGCCCGGTGGCTCAGGCAGTTGGAGCTTCGTGCTCCTAACTCCGAAGGCTGCCGGTTCGACTCCCACATGGGCCAGTGGGCTCTCAACCACAAGGTTGCCAGTTCAATTCCTCGACTCCCGCAAGGGACGGTGGGCTGCGCCCCCTGCAACTAGCAATGGCAACTGGACCTGGAGTTGAGCTGTGTCCTCCACAACTAAGACTGAAAGAACAACAGCTTGACTTGGAAAAAAGGCCTGGAAGTACACACTGTTCCCCAATAAAAATCCTGTTCCCCTTCCCCAAGAAAATATTTTTTAAAAAAGTCTATAAAATTATTTTTTTAAAAAAAGATGAACTCTACTCATGTGTATACATTCTTTGGCACCCCTGGTATATATTGAAGTCATATTAAGATATCCTTTCATTTGCTACCCCTGTATCTTATAAATCTTGTAAACCATTTTTTATAGTTCTTAAGTTTTTGTACACTTTTGAGAATAATCGAAAGTACCAAAATATCAGGAAGAAAGAAGAGTACATATACATAAGTTATATGAGTCTGTGTTTACCTGCCCCAATGAATATCTAGAGAGAAAGTGGGGACTGTAATTCTACAAAGTAAGTAACATATTATCATTCTTTTTCATAATTGTTAACTTAAACTTTTTCCTAGATTTAAGATATATTATAAATTTTCACACGATGTAATCACTACTGGATTATGAGCCCCTCAAATTCTGTGCATGTACCTATTCACTTTGGGTCCCCAGATTCATCCAGGGGATTCATTCAGTGTTGTTGAATCAATCAATCCTTATTACCTTAATAACTTTTAGTCATCAAAGAAAGTCTACAGTTTGACTGAAGCCTATGAAATTTTACTGTTTTGAAAGAATTGTATTTTTATACCACATTTGGTCTTATTCCTAAATACTTTTTACATACCAGATGATTGTGCATTCAACTGAAAAAGGGGATTTTTTCACTTTAATCAGAATAAGAGAGCTACCTATAGGTGTCTTACAAACAAGGAAAGGAACTAAAAGAGCAAAGATGACTATGTTCAAAAATCTATTTTTCTAGAAAAAAATGTTTGAAAAAACATACCAATATCATCTGAATTCTGGCCAAGTTTTTCTTTTCTTCTGGAATTTGATTGTAACTATCATTAGCATTATACTTTCTGGGTAGATTCATGACACAAATCAATAAATTGCATTGCCTGTGCTCTTTTAATCTAGGGAATGCTTGTTAGCATAGACAAATATAAATTACTCCTGACAGCTCACCTTCACCTTAATCACTGCTTTGGAGGGTTACTGTAGTACCGTAAATAAGTTGCCAGAAAATAACTTGGTTTTATTGCATTCAGTACAATGTTCCACTAATGGATGCATTTTTTGCATTTATTTCAGGGGAGACTGTATAACGAAATGGATGTATAACGTTTAATGTCTATTAGTCATTGAAATTGCTTTATATTTAAAAGCATAATTTGACCTTATCAGATGCCTAATACGAGAAGTAATTGTACCTTGTCTACCATTATAACACAAATGAAATTCAATTACATCATGAAGTTTTTATTTCTGATGTTTAGTAGCTTGTGATTAAATACCTATTTCTGATGCTAAAGAAACCCAGCCATTTCTTCAGTTATATTTGACATGCCTACAATAAACCACGCTTTTAAAATATACAATTGTTATAAGTATGGAAAAGAAAACATAGTGTGAAAAATCAAATTTCGGAGAGCACGTCCTCGCCACCCCTCTGCCGGTGAGAACTTGGGGGGCCACATGTGGGCGGCAGGGCGGCGGACGACTGCTTCCCCCACTTCGGACACCCGGTTCCTGCCCGACTGCAGGGCCAGGTCTCGGCCCTCCGCGGGGTCCTTCTCCGTCCTCATGGCGAACACCCAAGGGCAGGGGCTGGAGACCATGGCGGCGTGCTCGCCATCTCCGCCGCTGAGCTGCAGCAATGCCACCGTGTCGCTGTTGTCTCCCCTCCGCCACCAGAGCTTCCCGTTTGATGACGACGATGGTAACGGGAAAGTTGAGGAAGACGGACGAAAATGCCCGTGATTCAGAGGCCAAGGGGGCGAGCCTGAGGGGAATGGAGTTACAGGGGTGCTCCAGTGTGGTTGCATCCAAAGATAACCAGGAAGAACAGAAACAGGTGTGTTTACCAGAAAGCAGACTGACACCGTGGGAAGTGCGGTTTGCTGGCAAAGAAAAAGAAGGACGTGACCGTCTGCAACAGAAAGCTCTAGAGGAATTAAATCAGCAGCTGGAAAAAAGAAAAGAAATGGAAGAATGGGGGAAAAAAGAAAGATAATTGCTGAAGAAAAGCACAAGGAATGGGTTCAGAAAAAGAACGAACAGCAAAGAAAAGAGAGGGAACAAAAAATTAATAAAGAAACGGAGGAAAAAGCAGCAAAGGAACTGGCGAAAGAACATTTTCAAGAAAAAGCAAAAGGAAAATATCAAGAATGGTTAAAGAAAAAAAATGCCGAAGAATGTGAGAAGAAGAAGAAAGAAAAGGAAAAAGAAAAACAACGGCAAGCTGAATTACAGGGAAAAAAAAGAAATAGCAGAAAAAAAGTTTAAGGAATGGTTGGAAAATGCAAAAAATAAACCTCATCCAGCTGCAAAGAGCTATGGTTATGCCAATAGAAAACTTACAGGTTTTTACAGTGGAAATTCTTATCCAGAACCAGCCTTTTATAATCCAGTTCCCTGGAAACCAATTCATATGCCTCCTCCCAAGGAAGCTAAGGCTCTAACAGGAAAAAAAGACTAAAAGGCCTGTGATAAGTCAGCCGCACAGGTCATCGTAGTCTCTGGTAATTCATAAAGCCAGAAGCAATGTTTGCCTTGGAACTCTGTGCAGAATACAGATAGTAGGCGTGGGACATTGCATGCTTTTACCTGTAGCTATTGAATTTTACAATCAGAAATTGTTTTTTACTGCTTAGTCAAGCAGTTCAACATTTGATGTTGAGATTGACAAATTCAAACATTTACATTGACATATGGAGTCGTTGGCGTTAATTAAGGAAGATATTTTGTACATTTTCTGTGTTATAAAGGCTTCAGGGTTGATCTTGGCATATTGTTTCGCAGGATAAGTGACTGAATATCTAACAATTGTGTTTGTATTTAGTTTGTGTTAAAACCACTGTGATACCAATAAAACCAACAATTTTTCTTGTGAAAAAAAGAAAAATCAAATTTCAGAAATGCCTTCCGTTTCCTGACCTGTTCAGCAAGTGGTATCCAGAGCAGAACTTATTCCATCTATATCCATGCCAATGATATTTTGTTTGAATAAATGATCATATCTGTGAGGAATGGCTAGTTTTAGAAACTAGATATCATAAGACATGTCACTATTGTAAATTAGATTATTTTCCAGTGCTCTAGTTATGTAAATGTTATCGCCATATTTGTAGTGTTGTCAAGTTCTAGGTAGATCAAAAGCCTCCCATTTGCTTTCTCTCCAGTTCACTTTCTGTTTGGCCATGGCCCGCTCCTGGTTTGTGCAATGCCAGTGGGAATAGCCTTTCCGTAACTGAATTACTTGTACTTCTTTTAAAGGCAGACACACTCTCCTTTGTATACAATCCAACCCTTTTTCTCTCTGAGAGTTTTAGAATATGGAAATATTAAATTATCGATGAAAATAACAGTATTCTTATAGGTACAGAAGTATATTATTTATTTTGGGAATTCTCTTTCAAAATACATGCCCTAATATGTCTTATCTAATGTTAAACTACTTGCCTCTGATAAGGCTTAGAAGTCTTGGAAAGCTTAAGACACCTTTCTTAAGTAGCTTTTCTATGCATTACCTTATTTGTGTCTGCCCTAAGGCCAAACTTTCCTTTCAAGATATGTTTGGCAGCGCCAGCCTCTGAACCCTACCCCAGCATTGTTTCCCTATAGCACAGCATCCCCATCTTTGGCATCAGAATCCATCCTAGAACAATACAGATGCCTTTGACCTTTTAGATGTCCAATTGGGCAATATAGAAGAGAGCCTACAAGGTCAGTTTCCATGCTTCACTCTGATACATACAATTTGCCATCATGTTTCCTCCTGCTCTGCACTATTTATTCTATTACAATACTCACACCGCATTCTCACTCACCCTCTGTCTGTAGTTAGGGTCTTTTTCTATTCTTTCTATTCACTTAAAATCAAAAAGAATTTACTGAACAACTACTATGTATCCAGAATATGCTTAATAAAAGAAGTGTAAGGCATGGTCCCTGCCCTCAAGAAGCTGACTTTTCAAAACTTGTGTTTCCTTTCTTCACAGCATTCTGAAATACAATCTATGTATGTTTGAAGGATCAGTATAACAGACAGGGGAATGGAGCGAAGTGAACAGATCCTGTGTTTGTTTGTTTGTTTGTTTGTTTGTTTGTTTGTTTGTTTGTTTTAAGTATGACTATCTTTACACGAGGACTGAAATTTGAGATTTGTGAGTGATTCACATACTGAGAAGAATTTGGGATAAATTATTTTTAGATTACATGAGAGAAGCAGAACTTTAATGCAAACTTTTTCTATACACTTATAATCTAAAATTGTAACCAATTTTACTTAATTTTGAGCTACTATTTAATCTAACTGTGCATATAGTGTAAGCCTCTGGGAGCACTGAGATGAATTATATATATGGAAAATCGGAAACTGCCTGCATCAGAAGCTCCAGTAATAATAATTTGTAAAAGCTACAGGAGAGTCTAAAAACAGTTCAAATTACAATCCAAGGAAAATATGGAAAGCCTACTGGGTAAGAGATTCACAAACAAGCAAACAATATAAGACAAATCTGCATCCAACCCTCATTAGGTATTTGGTATGAGATAATTCTAAATTACTGTGCAGCTCTTCTTGAGTATGGGAATTCGAGAGATTTTCATTTACATGAGTAAGAGAATTTGAAACAAAAAATAATAACATCTCTTGCCATACCTGAAGAACTTTTTAAAAAGAGTTTCACATTTCTCATAACATCCTTACAAGAATTTTAATAGGAAGTCCTATATCCTAATGTCCATCTTACAGGATCTGAAAAGGGAAATGACCTGGAAAATGGTCTGAAGGAGGAGTATGGAGACAAACTTCTCTGACCTCACAGTTGTAACCAGAGGTTACCTAGTTGTACTGTAATTATAGGGAGGTCTTTAGTAGGAGTTCACTAAGAAGCAAGTGGAATGCTAGTATAGATCACAAGACACTTCGAATTAGGTGAACGTCTGCATGGACTTTTAGACACTTATGCATAATGAATACCTAATATTTGTTTAACTAGTTTAATATACACTTCCCTAATTTACAGAAGTTCTTTAATGCACAGATCTATTTGATCCTCTCAACAGGTCTGCAAGGAAGGTAATACTTGCCACTTTTTTAGGAAGAGAAAACAGGCTTAGAAAGTCTCCATATCGTATCCAAAGTCACCCCAGGACTAAGCAGTAGACACAAGAAGCAGATAAATCCAGGGGCCTGGACTTTAAAGTCATGTATTTTGCTACTTTGCCAGGGACTAGTAAGAAAACACAGAAGAGACTGTGTTAGGGTTACAGCCTGTGAACACATGATTTATTAAATTGTTTCTTAAGTCAAATAGTCATGAGATTAATTTTCTTAGTGTCACAATAATGGAATTAGTTGAATCTGCATTTTGGACTCTTCTCATGACTAAATTGTTGTTTTGTTATTTAAGCAACAATGCCAACAGCAAAGCTAAACAATATCTTTGGCATTGACTAAAATGTCTATTTAATCTGCTAATGATTCCCTCTCACTTTTATTTATCTTCATCATTTGATTGTATTTTGTCTTTGCATGGTTTAAAATATAGCCCTACTGTTCTCTTCTAGATAGTGTAGCAATCTTTTTGCACCAAAACAGAGTAATGAGGGAACTATACGTCTCTATCCCGGCCTGCAATCTCCTTTGGAAACCTAAGGTAAGTGACCCTCATTCCTCTTTACCAGAACTACTCAGCAGTCAATGGAAACAGCAATTTGAGTTTTTCCTTTAATCACCTTCCTGCTTTTCCTGACACCAGTAAGAAAACCTGAGCTTTACGTCCCAGATATAGTCTTAACTAGCTGTCTGACCTAGAACATGAGATTTTACTTTTACATTCATTTTCTGATTATTGAACTGAGGAAACTGAACTAAAAGATTTTCAAGGACTCTTTTAGATCTAATATTATGTTATTATCGCACTAGAACATAAGCTCCATAAACAAGGACTTTGTTGATTTTGTTCATTGCTATTTCCTGAGTGCTTAGAAGAGCATTTGCTAAAAGATACTTAATAAATAAATAAATAACATCTCATTTCAGGTTAAGAAAGGGCACATTCAGTAAACATGAGAAATCAGATGGTTTACTACTCAAGGAAGGCCTCTCCAAGGAGCAGTGCAGTCCAGGAAAGAGCCCACCACCTTGAAAATTCAGAAACTTGATTTAATCCATTCATTCAAAGCTGAGGTATCACCTCACATCCATCAGAATGGCTATTATCAATAAGACAAGAAATAAGTATTGATGAGAATGTGGAAAAAAGGGGACCCTCATACACTGTTGATGGGAATGTAATTGGTACAGCCACTATAAAAAAAAGTATGGAAGTTCCTCAAAAAATTAACAATAAAGCTACCATATGACCCAGCAATCCCTCTTCTGGATATCTACCCCAAAAATTTGAAGACACTTATTCATAAAGATTTACGTACCTCCATATTCATTGCAGCATTTTTTACAATAGCCAAGATGTGGAAACAACCCAGGTGTCCTCTGATGGATGATTGGATAAAGATGTGGTACGTATATACAACATAATACTACCCTGCCGTAAAAAAAGATGAGATGTTGCCTTTTGCAACAGCATGGCTAAAGCTTGAGAGTATTATGCTAAGTGAAATAAGCCTGACAGAAAAGGACAAAAACTGTATGATTTTACTCATATGTGGGATATAAGACAAAAAGCAACAAAAGAACAAATAAAATAGAAAAACAAACTCATGAATACAGACAACAGAACGGAGGATGACAAGGGTAAAGGGGATCAAATATAGTGTGATGGAAGGAGACTAGACATTGGATGGTGATCACACAATAGAGCATACATGTCATATTATAAATTTGTACACCTGAAATTTATTCCATGTTATTAATCAATGTTTTCCTAATAATTTCATTAAAAATAAGTAAATAAAAATAAAGGTGATCGGGATTAAAGGAACTGACACAAACTAAATTTTACAAGTGACTGATTGATAAACTACAGTTATAAATTCATAACTTACAATACAGGGCTTCCACTATGTGGGCACTGGGATTTGTGTTTTTTCTAATGAGTAGATTCCAGGAATGAGTCTAGATCAACTCAATTATCCCAAAATTGCAATGACTTGCCAGTTTAAGCCAGATACAGAGTTATTTGGGGGTTCTTTTCAAAGTCAAACAGTCTTTTACAGTTTAAGATTCTATCTTCAGTGCTGCTCATTCAGTTATCCAATTAGTTCTTAGTCAGCCAAAGTTTGTCACTGAAAAAAAACCTTTTTTACACCTTACTTTGGAATGCTCATAGAGAAATGTTTCTTCTTTTGAAAATGTGGATTTCTCCAATGGATAAGTGAATAACAAAAACACTTGAACTCAAACATTTGAGTGAATGTGTTACTGAAGAAAGTCTTTACACAATACGTTGAACTTATTTCTACAGATGCTTAGGCTAATTTATAAACAACTGCATTTCACAATTATTTGTTCATATAGTTACATTAAGCATCAACAGCTATGAGTTATCTCCTAATGGAATATATTATTAAGTGATTAAAGGCATCAAATACTGAGATGATACTATTTCTAACAAATTGGACATGGGAGTAGGAATTTCCAAAAATAAATGTATACACCTCTAAGATATTTATACATATTTTTTATATTTCTCTTTATAGTAGTGTTTGAAAGTTATTTAAGCGATTGCCGAAGTTCATTTTTTTGTTTTGTTGTTTCATTTACAGTTGACATACAATATTATATTAGTTTCAGGTGTACAACACAGTGATTAGACATTTATACAACTTAGGAAGTGAAACCTTGATAAATTCAGCACCCACCCATCTGATGCCATAAATCATTATAATATTGGCTTATTCCATATCCTATATTCCTTATCCTATATTCCACATCCCCATGACTATTTTGTCACTACCAATTTGTACTTCTTAATCCTTTCCCCTTTTCACCCATCCACACATTATACCTTCCATCTGGTAACTATCAAAATGTTCTCTGTATCTATGAGTTTGTTTCTGTATTGTTTGTTTATTTATTTCTTTTTTTATTAAATTTATTGGGGGGACAATGGATAGTAAAATTACATAGGTTTCTAGTGTACATTTTAATAATACATCATCTATATATCACACTCTGTGCTCACCACCCAGAATCAGTTCTCCTTCCATCACCATATATTTAACCCCCTTTACCATCTCCTACCACCCCCTATCCCCTCTTATCTTCTGGTAACCACTAAGCTATTGTCTGCAACTGAGTTTTTGTTTCTTTGTTTATCTTGTTTCTTTGTTCCTTTCAGTTTTATATCCCACATATGAGTGAAATCATATGGTTCTCAGCTTTTGCTGTCTGACTTATTTCGCTTAGCATAATAATCTCAAGATCCTTAGATTCCACATATAAGTGAAATCATATGGCATTTGTCTTTTTCTATCTGACTTATTCCATTTAGCACAATACCTACTAAACCCATCCATGTTGTTGCAGATGGCAATATTTCATTCTTTTTATGGCTGAGTAATATTCCATTGTATATATGTGTCACTTTTCTTTATCCATTCATCAATTGATTGGAAGCAACTTAGGTTACTTCCAAGTCTTGGCTATTGTAAACAGTGCTACAATGAACATATGAATGTATATTAGTGTTCTGGGGTTGCTGTTGTTGTTTTTTTAATAAATACCCAGATATGGGATTATTGGATCCTTCTTTGACACTTGTTATAGCCTTTGTTTTAAAATCTATTTTTGTCTGAGTATTGCTACCCCAAATTTTTTGGTTCTTTGTTTCCACTTTCATTAAATATCTTTTTCCTATCCCTTTACTTTTAGTCTGTGTGTGTCTTTCAATCTGTAGTGAGTCTCTTGTAGGAGCATATATAAAGATCTTGTTTTCTTATCCATTCATCTACCCTATCTTTTGATTGGAGCATTTCATTGAAAGTAATCATTGATAGGTATGTATTAGGTTACTGCAAAAGTAATGGCGGTTTTTGCAATTATTTTTAACCTTTTAAACAGTAATTACTTTTGCACCAACCTAATAGTTGTTGCCATTTTATTATTCATATTTTTTATTCTTTTTTATTTTTATTTTTTCATCTTAAAGAAGTCCCTCTAAGATTCATTGTAATTCTGGTTTGGTGGTGATGAACTCCTTTAGCTTTTTCTTGTCTGAGAAGTTCTTTATCTATCATTCGATTCTAAATGATAACTCAGCTGGGTAGAGTTATCTTGGTTACAGGCCCTTGCTTTTCATCACTTTGAGTATTTCATGCCAATCCCTTCTGGTCTGCAAAGTTTCTGTTGAAAAATCAGCTGACAGTCTTATGGGAGCTCCTTTGTAGGTAACTAACTGCTTTTCTCTTACTACTTTTTAAATTCTCTCTTTGCCTTTACCCTTTAGCATTTTATTATGATGTGTCTTGGTGTGGTCTTGTTAGGGACTCTGTGCTTCCTGAGCTTGTATGTCTATTTCCTTTGCCAGGTTAGGGAAGTTTCCCATCATTATTTCTTCTAATAAGTTTTCAATTCCTTGCTCTCTCTTCTCCTTCTGGTACCACTATAATGTGAATGTTGGTAGACTTGATGTTGACCTAAAGGCCCTTTAAGCTATCCTCATTTTTTTGCATTCTTTTTTCTATTTGCTGTTCTGATTGGATGTTTTCTGCTACCTTACCTTCCAAATCACTGATTTGATCCTCTGCTTCAGCTAATCTACTGTTGATTCCCTCTAATGTATTCTTTGTTTCAGTCACTGTATTCTTCATTTCTGACTTTTTCATGTTTTCTTTTCCATTTTTTATGTTTTCTATCTCTTTGTTGAAGTTTTCTGAGATCATTGAACATCTATGTAACCAGTGTTTTGAATTCTGCATCTAGTAGATTGCTTGTCTCCATTTTGTTTAGTCTTTTGCTGGAGCTTTTTTCTGTTCTTTCATTTGGGACATGTTTCTTTGTCTCCTCATTTTAGCTGCATGTATGTTTCTATCTATTAGGTAGAACTACATCTCCTGGTCTTGCAAGAGTGGCCTTACGTAGTAGTTGTCCTATGGGGTCCAGTGGCACAGTCTCCCTTGTCACCTAAGCCGGGTGCTCCAGGTGTATCTCTTCTGTGGGTTGTGTGTGTCCTCCTGTTGTAGTTGAGAATTGATCACTTTTGATACATCAGTAGGAGGGATACCCTCAGGCTAATTAGTTGTGAGAACTGGTCATTATTACAATGGAGGAGTTCTTGTGCAGTGCCTAGTACTATGGAGCAGGACTTACTTTGGTGCCTGCCCAGTGGGTCCTTTGGGTGTGATTTTTTAGAGGTGTGGTCTGAAGCTACCCACTGGGTATGTGGATTCTGGAGCCTCTTGGGAGGGTCTCTGGTGGAGACCATGGTCAGCCACTGCCTTTTCTCTGTAGAGAGCCACTTGGTATGAGCTACAAAGTGATCTGAAGATACTTGCCACTTGTGCTGGGCTTGGAGGTGCCTGGGAGAGGCTAAGCTGTGAACTGAGGCTGGCTGACACTAGTGCCATGTTTCAGGCTGCTCAGCAAGATGTACAGGGCACACTGGGGCTAGATTCTGTTTGTTTGGGATTTGTGAACCTTTGAGAGATTTTAGAAATATCCACAGCAAGGGCCAAGACAGGTCATTTGTGTGGAAGTGGCTTGGTGGGCCCACTAACTGGCTGGGGTGGGATATCAGGGAATCACCAGGGCCAAGCAAATAAATGGTGTTAGCTAGGTTTATGGAGACTCAGATATGGTGACAACCTGCCTGTGCAGGCTGGGTGAGTGAAGGGCTCAACAAAGGAATAATGGCTTCTGCCAGCACTTCTGTCTGGGAGAAAATAGCCCCTCCAGCCCTCTCCTTGAAACCAGACAATTCAGTACCTCCTCGTATCTTCCTGGTGCCTTTTGAGCTGCTGCCCCAGTGCTGGAGCTTAAAGTGAGTGAGTAAGTCTATGCATGGTCCCTTTAAGAGGAACACCTGGGACTCCAGCTTCTCCCTATCTCACTCAGCCACAATCTCTGGTAGTTATCAAAGCCAGAAATTATGTGGACTTCTCTCCCTGGCCGTGGAACCCTGGGCTGGGGACCCTGGTGTGGAGCTGGGACTCTTCACTCTTCAGGTGGGACCTCCAAACAGCTTAGATATCCCTCCTGATTTTTAACCATGACACGTGGGTGTGAGACCAACTCATTCATGTCTCCGCCCCTCCTACCAGTCTCCACATGGCTTTTTCTGTATGTCCTTAGTTGTAGGACTTCTGCTCAACTAGACTTCAGGTGATTCTCAGTGATGGTTGTTCTGTAGTTTAGTTGTAATTTTGATGTGGTCCTGGGAGGAGGCCAGCACAGTGTTTACCTACACTGCCATCTTGACCAGAACTCTCTGCTACCATTTTAATATAAGCCTGATCTATCAGATAAGGAAGATCGAAAATTTTTTCACATTTCTCACATTTAGAAGATGAAAGAGATTATTTGTCTACTATTTCCTCCTGTACTGGACTCTGTCTAATTCCAATTATTGGATAATATGCTTGAATCCCTCATATATTTAATATTTCAGGTCTAAGAATATTTTCCCCTTTATAATTAACTTCTAATTTCTTGGAAAGTCTTTGATGAGTCATTAATGTTGCCAAATCTATACAAAAACTCAGATAAGAAAAAGTATTTGTTCCTAGGACTAAAAAGGCATATTCTTTTCATATTCTACCTTTAATAGCTATTTGAAATGAAATGATGTATTACAAATTGTACACTTGAAACCTATGTAACTTTACTAACCATTGTCACCCCAATAAACTTTAATTTAAAAAAATTTTTTAATGTTTCAATATATCTAGCAGTAATGTTAAGCACTATGGGTTAAAATGATTTAAATTGCAGTAGCATACATCAACCTAAGCAAATAAAAAATAAGATTTCCCCCACTCCCAAGCACTAGATAGTATCAATTTTAGATATGAACATATTTTAAAACAATTTGAGTTTCAAGAAGCAATTTTTATTACTGGGCACAAAATTTTAATTAAAATTTTTTTCCATTTTTATAAATATCCAACAATAGCTAGATGACATTTTACAGAATATGACAGTGACAGCCAAGCAGTATTAAAGAAAGTGTGCTTTATCAATTCATACATATTCCCATTTAGACTTCAAGTGTTGCAAAATGCTTCTCTCTAGTTAGGCCTAGCACATTATTAAGAATCAATAATCTAAAGAATTTAGCAAAAGACAAAAAAAGCAAGATCAGCTTTTCCTTTTACCCAAATCCCACCCCACCAGGCATCCTGACCTCCCTTAGCTCTTTAGTAAACCACATTTGGGCACTTATTCATATTCTAACTCCTACTATCTATAATGTCTGATGAGTTATCATGACCAATAATATATTTATTTGTAGCCACAGTTTCTCATGGTAGCAATATCAAATATATTAAATTTACTCCTTTAGCACAAACATTCAAAAAGGATAGGGGACATGAAGGCAAAACAGTTCCATGATGAATAAGAGGAAAAGTTTATAAGATTGCAAGAGGGGAAGTGTTATTGTGCATTAGTTAGTTCATTTAAGCAGTAAGTTATTCTAATGTGTTTTTAGAAACACTTAAAAGTATATTGCTCTTTATTCTGACCTAGATGCAGATGACTTTGAAAAGGGATTACAGTTAATAAAAATAAAAATAAAATTACTTTTTATATGGCAATGAGAAGTGACTTAATATCCTAATAGGATGTTATTTCAGCCCTACCTTCCTTAGGTTTACTTTCCTTTCTACCATATTCAGGACTTCTTTTCACAATATACTGATTAATATAATTGATGCTTTTAGTAAAAAGCAAAAGTTTTAAATTACTTTAATTTTGATTAAAGTAATCAAAATTTTATGCTGTGTATTCTGCTGTTTTGTTGGTATTTACTTCAATTTTAAATCATCAAAATATTTTTAAAGTAATCCTTGTGGAATACATTTTTCTCAGTTAGTTAACATGCCAAAATCATTTCATTTTCTTTAAAGATGCATGGCAATGATTGAAAAAAGAAGAACTGCAGTTTCTTTAAACTCTTAATCATAAGGGCTATTGGAGGTTCCAGGCCACTACATCTTTCTGTAAATACAGCTATTTATAAATGCAGTGGTCAGAAGGCTATGCAAATTTCTCCCCTAGGAGGGTTTAATTCAATCACAAAATGGGAAGCTGGAGAAGAGAAATAAATAAAGAAGACAATTTATTTTATCATCAAATACATTACTTTTTTCATCTGCCAAAGGCAATTCAGAGTTTTTAAAATTTTTCAATAAATGTTAATTTAACTCCTACTCTATGCCAGGATCCTTTCTGGGAAACATGGTATTTAGCTTGCTGATATTAACATCCAAGTGGCAGGCACTGTAAAGCAGAAGGAAGTAGGAATTAAAACATTTTATATTGATGCAGGAAGAAACAAGTGGATTATTATAAAGAATAAAGTCCAGAAATTAATCCAGGTATGGATAAATATGCAATAATTGATAATGGCTGTAAAATAACTCAGTGGGGATGGGATAAACATGTATTGAATATTTTCTCAAGAAGCTGAGCAAAATTATGTTGAGTCTCTATTTTGCTCTATTTGCAAAAAAGTAAATTCCACATGGATTAAAGATAAAGGTGAAAATCAAAACATCCAATACACTATTAGAAAAATATTAAACTATGCTTAGAACTTGGGGATAGAATAGGCTTTTAAAAATAACGTATAACACACAGAAGCCATAAAAAAACTTCACAATTTTGACTACACCAAAATTTAAATTTTTTTAAATTAGAAAACAAAGCTACAGGTTGGTAAAATGTATTGTCATCCTGCATAACAGAACAGAAATCAATATCCCAAATAGAAAAGTTACAGATGAAAATATATTTTCAATCTTTATAATGGGAAAAATATTATTTCCAAAAATACAAAACTCATACAAATCAATTTAAAAGTCATAGAAAATTATAAAAACACCATAAAGTTTGGTACTATTACATGTTGGTGTGTTTGTGAGATATTTGATATTACACTTCTGATAGAAGTGTAATTTGTCAGTACCATACAACCATAAGAAGTTAAAATATGACTACCCTATCTTCCAGCAATCGTATTCTTCAACGTCTTCTCTAAAGCAATACCTATCTGGGTGTAAAAGAAGACATATACAATCAAATTCTTTGTGACATTGTCTGTGACACTGAACAGTGAAAACAATCTAAATCCCCATCAACAAAAGGATGATTATGTAAGGTCACACAATGTAGTTCTTGAAAGAATAAGATATATCAATATTTACACAATGTGGAAAGATCTCCAAGGTGTACTACAAGGTAAAAATGCAACTTGTAGACCATTACTCACATTGTAGTACCATTTATTTTGTAAATTAATTATATATAAATATAAAACTATATATTCTTTATGTACACATGTGTAATAAATATATGGAAAAATAAATTAATAATTGTGGATACGCCTTAGGAAGTATCTGGGATTAGGGATAAGGCAAATGGAACTATTATTTGATGTGAATTTTTAAAATATTTATGAGAAAGCATTTATTTAACATTTCAATAATTAAAACTTCTTTTTACTATTAATAGTATTTAAAGGGTATTTCAACAGCTAACTGCTCTTATTTTCCATTTACGTTATTTTTTTACAATACTTACACTGAAATTTTCTATACAAGCCTGTCCTGGCTATTCACCTTTACCATTAAACTAAACCTTTTCTGCACACTATAATATAAGAAGGTATATTACCCTACTTTTCAAAAGGTCACTTGTATTTTTATTCTGATATCAAATGAGATTTTTCAGACTTTTTTAAGTAGTATATTTTTCAGACTTTTTTAGTTAGCACCAAATTAATTCTCTAAAACATAATCCCTAATTAATCCTATTAGCTCGTTTCCCACCCTAGATCATGAACACTTTTGTAAACTCTTCCAGCACTTATTCAAAGTGCCTGGGACATAATATATACTCAATATATAATTTGGCATGAATGAATGGATGATGGATGGGTGGGTGGATGGATGGATGGATGGACGGATGGATGGATGGATAAATGACTTTTTATATTGCTTGTATGGATGATACTTGAGAATGAGAAAGTTGAGCTCTTTGAATATTAAGACGACACATCCAATTTTCTCAGTTTTACTGATAGCGTTATTGCTTTAGCAAATAAATGGCATAATAATAGTAATGATAATAAATTCTTCAAGTCTTAAGAACTGAAGACACAGACAGCTCTCTCCGATTCTAAGATGAACAGCTCTATCATGGGTCAGTCTGTTTCATTTGATGTTACCCATGTCTGCATCACTTTGGGCTTATCACAGATTGAAATTGAGGGTGAAGATGGGGGATGACATTCTATACAGTGAGTAGAGCCACCAATGTTCATTGAAGAGTTTTTAAAATCGTGGTAAATTTATTTGCAAAGAGAATTTATGTGACATGACATATAGTCAATACTACTATAAAACATGTTCTGCCCCAACTTGTTTTATGAAATGCTTTTGCAGCATCTCTGTATAATCAGGTCTACTTATTGGCAATAGTCCACAGTAAAATTGATTCACATTCTCTGAGTACATGATGCCTTTGTAGAAGAGACAGTGTAGTAGTAGCTAAGAGATAGAGCACTTGTGCCAGACTGCTTGATTTCAAATTCCAATGTACCTACCTACTGCTCTTGTGGCGCTGGGCAAGTTTTTAAAATTTCTCTGCACCTCAATACCTCATCTATAAAATGAAGATAAAATAGCTCCTACTACATAATAGGGTTATTATGAACATCGAATAAGTTAATACATGTAATATTCTTAAGATAGTACCTAGTAAAAAGTAGCAATCAAAGTGTGATGTACAGTATCAACCCCAATTTCTATTACTGGTTGTTTTATAAACTCTTTTGGGATTCAGGGTAATATGAGCCCAACCCTCCCCACTCTTGCCAAGGGGACGTGGAAAAGGCTCAACATTATCCTTTTGTGAAGAGGACCGCTCTGACATTCCTGCTCATTTCAAAACACTGTCTTCTCTCACCTGGACTGCTGCAACATCACCCTACACCAATCCCTCACTCCCCTACAATCTATTCTCCCTTCTACAACTAGGATGATTTCCTTACAGCAGAGGTCAGCACACTTTTTTTGATAAAACGTCAGATAGGAAATATTTTAAGTTTTGTAGGACAAGAAGCAAAATCAAGGACACTTTTATAATGAGAAAAGACTAATTTTCACAAAATTTTACTGACAGAGAAGTCTAATAATAATCAAACACAATTTTCTCATCATACAAGTATACTAATGAAAAGGAAGTAATTATTTTTTAGGGGGGATAACATTTTCCTAATTGGTATTCAAGTCAGATTTCTATACCATCAAAACTGATTGCAAATGTTTATTTGTTAATGCTGATCTGAAAGGGAATTTTATGTTTCATCTTTCAACATTTCTTTTCACAAAAATTGATAGTGAAATGACTACCCAATGAATGCACATATATTAATGCTTGAAGGGTTATTTGAGGTACCCACAGAGTTTTCATCTTTTCATATTCAGTCATTATATTTAATGGACAGACCAGAGAAACGTCACAGTAAAGAGCACTGTTTCTGCACTTATAAATCCTCAAGGTGAATCTATGAGTATGACAGTACCCACAGTGTGTGACAGCACCAAGAGTGACTGGCAGTACCCACCATGTGTGATAGTACCTACAGTATGTGATAGTACTCACCGTGTGTGACAGTACCCATGGTGACTGACAGTACTTATGGTGTGTGACAGTATCCATGGTGTGTGACAGTACCCACAGTGACTGACAGTACCCATGGTGTGTGACCGTACCCAGGGTGTTTGATAGTACCCATGGTGTGTGACAATACCCACAGTGTGTGACAATACCCACAGTGTGTGACAGTACCCATGGTGACTGACAGTATCTGTGGTGTGTGATAGTACCCACAGTTGCTGACAGTACCCATGGTGTGTGATAATACCCATGGTGACTGACAGTACTCACAGTGTGTGATAGTGCCAAGGTGTGTGACAATACCCATAGTGACTGAGAGTACCCACAGTGAGTGACAATACCCATAGTGACTGACAGTACCCACGGTGTGTGACAGTACCCACAGTGACTGACAGTACCCACAGTGTGTGACAGTACCCACAGTGACTGACAGTACCCATAGTGTGTGATAGTACCCATAGTGACTAACAGTACCCACGGTGTGTGACAGTACCCATAGTGATTAACAGTACCCATAGTGTGTGACAGTACCCACAGTGACTGACAATACCCACAGTGACTGACAGTACCCATAGTGACTGACAGTACCCACGGTGTGTGACAGTACCCGCAGTATGTGAACAATTACCCACAGTATGTGACTACCCACAGTGTGTGATAGTGCCCACAGTGAGATTTTCTACAGCTCCTGCCCGCTCAAGATAAAACAAAAGGCCAAAGAAGTGTTTAGGTGTTTCCAAGAGTTGTTTCTACACATTATATCAAGCCATTGAAGATTTGGGGTAACATGTCAGATACAAGGCAAGAACATTAAAATAAGCATTATGCACATCTGTTATAAAAAACAATGAACAATGTTCAAAATATTTTCAGTAAAGTATCATAGATAGGTAATAAAGCCAAAAGAGAAAATGTCCAAACATCAAAAGCATAGTCAACTGGTTTTAAAAATCTCCTTTTGAAGCTGGAAATTTGAATAAAAAATAATAAGAAAATTTCTTAATCAAAATATATTAGGAATATTGTTGTAACATGAAGGAAAATATGTTAAACTATATTAATAATGTGTATTATTAGACAGACTAAATTTTATAATCTTATACCTATTATATATTCCCAGTTGCTTAGTAAAGATAATTGGGAAGAAATCTTCCGCTTCATATATCATTTATCTAAATGTGAGAAGCTTTAACCCATCTTTAAAGAAACTTTAAAAGCCTATGTAGAAAGTGTAAGTATACACACAGAGAAATGCACTAAAAGCATTACTGACCTAATTCTGTCCAGGAAAGGAGATTGTTTCTCAATATCTCAATATCATGCTAGAGTTTAAAGGAGAAAAGGCCACTCTTAATAAATAGACAATGCTTGCAAAAAAAAAAATAATAATGTGCTTCAATAAAAATTTTATAGGAGTACTCATAATTCTTTTTTTACACATAGGCTGCAAGTGAAAAAACATGTTTTTCTTCTACCTTATGAAACATTGGAATTTGACCTTAAACAGTAATTGTATAAGAACACAGGATTTCATGCTTATGAACAAAATATGTGGTATTTTGCTATAATAATTATGACAAAATCACTGACACCAAAGAGAAAAACATAGAATACCTGGAAGGTTCTTAGTAATTTGGTGACATTCATTTCAGAGTGATTATTTCACACTTAGAGATATAGAGTGAGAGTCATTTTGATGACAACTTTATTGCGGTAATAATACAAAAGTAGCAGTGTGAAGGTTCATAATCTAAAGACGTTAAAGCAGTATAAAATATAAAATTGGCACTAGAGTAGTAAAGGTAGCTATGATTTTCTATGCCAAGGGCTTTCCCAATAGTGAAGTGTTATATTAGATCCTATTTAAGTGTTACCACAGAATCAAAATGGAAGAATAAGCTATCAAGGAAGATGACTAGGAAAAATAATTATTAATGCTTATCACGATAGTTACAACGGATACAAAGCGTACTGTGTGTCACCTATCGACCAGTATTTGATGGACAGTAGTCAATTTCTTTCTACAATAACCCAATGAAGTAGGGACAATCACTAGCCCTCTCCTCAGAACAGAGAAGAGGAAATAGGAGTGAAGTAACTTGCTCAAAGGTTTCAGGTTATTCAGCTAGTGAGCAGTGATGGCTGTACTGGATCCCAGACCGTCTGCCACACTGCCTTCCACTACACTACTACGAAAGCAGAAGCTGTATATACCAGAACAAAATGAAAGGCTCTGGACACTAATGCATCTTAAAAAGCAATCAGGGGGCTGCCAGACTGCTCAGTTTTTTAGAGCACGGGCTCTTAACAACAAGGTTGCCAAGGTTAACACAATTAGATTGAAAACAATGGCTTGAGTCTGGAGCTGAGCTGCTCCTCCCTGCCCCCGCAACTAGACTGACATCCTGGAAAAACACACTGTTCCCCAATACTCCCCAAATTAAAAAAAAAAAAAAAAAAACGCAATGTTTTCACCTATTACATGTTGGAAGATAATGTTAATAATAGTTAATACTTGGATTGTGTTTACTATAATTTCACACTATTCTAATCATTATTATAATGTATAATTATGATTATTTTACACATGAGGAAACTATAGCATGGGAAGGTTAACTGGTCCAAGATCATTCAGTGAGTAAGTGACAGAGCCATGATATAAACCCGGGGTGTAATCATATCCAAGTAATGATAGTAGAACAAGCCTTCACTTAGACTCCTGTATCAACAAAATCCAAATATACTTCCACTGACTCCCTCTTTCTCATAGAGCAGATAAAGTGATCTTTGTATGATGTAAGTCTAATATGATCCCCTTGATTGCACCCTCCAATGGCCTCCCACAGCTCTGTACATAAGTACAATGGGACAGTAGAAAGCCATCTGGCTCCTACCTATGTTCTCGGTCTCACCTCCTACCGAGCTCCCCTTCATCCTTGACTTTCTTTAGTTTCTCTGCATCCCATGCTCCTTCCTACCACAGAGCCTTTGCACATGTTATTCTTTCGTGCAGAACCATCTCTCTACCCCTCTTCCTCTTTTTTCACTTTTCAGATAAAACATCCCTTCTTCAAGGGGAATCTGTTCCTGACTCCAATGCACACACAGACACACACACATACATATACACACGCACATACACTCAAAGTGCCTTAATGTGCCTTCTTTGAAGTACTGTCACAATTGCAATTTTATAATTATTATGCAATTATCTGATTAATGTCCTTCTCCACTAGACCATAAGTAGTAGGAGGTCAGAATGCTGACTTGTTTGTCACTTGTCTTAGGTTGTGTTCCTTGAAGCAAAGATCTTTATGTAAGCAAGTTACTAGAGAAACAATTCCAAGAAGCACCAATAATGGAGTAAGGGAGTAGGACAGGAAAAGAAACAAAGCCAACACAAGGTACATTAATGAACAGTTTGCTATTGTGAGGAATCGGGGCTCACTCTTTTAGGGTCCTTGGGGAGACTGTGTAGGACACCTGTCAGAGTTGTCCTACAGTTTATCCAACAACTCCCATCCATAATGGGTTGAGGGCTTCTCCCAGGAGTGTTAACCCCCAGTCATTTGCTACCTGTCTCATATATAAGCCGAGCACATTCCTACAACCAACAAAAAGTACTCAGGTGAAGAGCTGTCAGATGTTTGCAGTAAGAAGCAATCAATATGATAGGTAGAATTAGTGCCAGAAAGATATGAGTGACCAACTAATAGCTTTTGCTACAGTTCATCCCTTGTAATACTCATGATCCACATTAAATGCCCTTGATCTCCCCTTCCCTTACCCCATGCATAAATCATTTGCATCTACATATGCCCAAAGCCAACTTGCAGCAACTGACAAATTTTAAGTTCTTTTCCAGCAACCCTATGCAAACACTAGGTTGTAACCAGGCCTGGGACTTTTTTAGACTATTCAAGTAGAATGATTACATACAATACAAAGAAGATCTAGGGTGAGGTGATGAAGCACATAAAACGCCATGCAAGTCTCAGCTTCAGTCCCTGCTACACACATATTTTCTCTTCTAACCCTCATAACAACAAATTGGTATGAGGGGTGTCATCCTTCTTTAGGAAAGAGGAAGCTAAGATACCTTGTCTAAAACAACACACTTAGAAACGGTAAGAGGTGAATTTACAGTGTGGATGGGAGTGGGGGAATGTATCATCTATCTGGTGTCAGTATTACTAAAATTACCGACTAGTAGAACAGTATCCAACGCAAGAATTGACTGAGACTTTTAGCAAACTCATAGCTATAGTATGGCTTCATTTTCTTCAGCACTAACCTAATGTCTGTAAGGTAAATGTATTCTTTTCTTTCAACATATTCTTAAGTATCTGGAATATACATCAATACATTCTTAAGCATATCCCTATATAGTATATCAGAGAAGTTTTTACTTTTTCCATGGGCCAGAAGATGATAATCTTTTATTCATGCTGAAGACTCTGTGCACATTTATAACATCTATGCTAGAAGCTGTTTGGGGAAAAGCTCAGATAAAATTAAGTTATCCTTTAAATATTGAAATTAATTCCAATTTCAGCCTTTCAAGACATATGTCCAACGAAAGACCCAAATGTTTTCATCATTTTCCTCTTTAAATAGCATTTTAAGTACCACATGCCAAGCTAACAAGATCCCTGAGTTTAAGACTCCAATCTAAAACTTATGTAAGTAGATAATTGCAGTGGCATACACTGGACTAGTGCTGCGGTTCAGAGGCCCATTAACAATGATTGCCAGAGATTTCCCACATGAAAGATAGAAAGAATATCATTTGATTGTCACCTGCTTCAAAGACCCACATGCAATGATTGATGAAGCTGTTCTGACTCCCTAAAGGAAACAAAACTATTTCAATCTTTTTTGTACTTGGAATCTTTAACACACTTCTGGGAAACAAATAAAGTGCTCTTTGAGAGATGGTTTGTTTATTTTTTACTTAAAAGAAATTTTCATTTACAGAATCAAAGTAGATGTATAAATATAACTCTGAGCCCTTTTCAACATGAGGGAGATCATTTTTCTTGGCATGTATAGGATTGAGATCAAAGAAAGGACTCTGTGTTCACTTCTTTGAATCAAATTATATGTTTCAGTCTGTTTTTGAGCTGTCTTGCTAATATCCTGCACTTGGTAAGGACAAATCCAATATTAAATTTTTGTTTGTGACAAAATAACAAGTTTTGTTTCCATATATTTTATCTGTGCTTTACTTTCTATGCAAACAGGCATGTGGCCTAACATATATCTATGTCACCCTTACTAATTCAAGTCAACTACCTCCTGCCCTGTTTCTCTCATCCCAATCTCTTTCTCCATCTCTGCCAGATTGTGAACAAAGCGTCTTTGGCTTTATCTCATGCTCATTAACAATAATCCCTCTCAGTGCTGAGTCTGGGCCCTGGGAAGAGTCCTTTACTGGATCACAGCATTCCAATTCTTTTATTATTTCTCTATTCATTTTTCAGCAACATGATACTTTCCCTTTTCAATATTGACTGTATTCATGATTCTGCCACTGGATTGAAAATGAATCTCTTTAAGCAAAGAGTGCTAGATTTTCTAAATACATTCCTAACTAGCCTGAACTGCCATTCATTTTTACCTGATATGCACATGTGTCATCCTTTCCTGTGACTCAAAGAAGGTGAAAGGTATTGAAACAAAGCAAGCTTTTTAAATGTCACTAGATTGGTGTCAAGTTCAGCAGCATCTCAAGTTGGCATCCCAAACGAAATATCCCGAGGCTCTTTAATAGAAGCAACTATTGGTACTCCACAGATCACGTCTTTCTGTATACTAAATCTGGCGTAGTTAAGCATGGCCTCCTGGCATCAGATAAAGCCAAAAATAGAGGAAGGAGGGCTAATTTTAAACATTAAACTTTCTGCTCCTTTTGTGACTGAATTTTCTTTAGGATGCTGACCCTGAAGCCATGAAATCTTGGCACCTATTGTTTCACAGTGAAAAGTATTTTGCTTTTCTCTTATGTATTGAAGTAGTTCATAATCTTAAAATAGATTTAGTGAAAAGACAGCAGCTTTCTATTATTTTTCCCATTTGTTCCAACAAGGTCACTGGAAAATATCGAGAACAGCCTGTATTGGTGTTGTTACCAATTTGGTTTGCCTTACGTTACATATAAGAGAACTCTCAGACACAAACTGGTTATTTCTAATTTTTTTCTTTTCTTACTAATTAATTGAGATTGAAAAGTATAAGTATACAGCTCAGTCTTGTCAAAGGTCTGCTTGGGCCAAAAGCTACTTATGTTTTCTGGGCTTCCATTGTTCTTTCGAATTCCAAACAGTTTACCAAGAGTGAAATGCAGTAGGAGAATGTGTTTCCCCCAGAGACCTGACATTTAACTAGATTAGGATTCCAAGGCAAATTAAATGGCTCATGGCCTGGGAGCTTAATTCAGCTCTTGTTAATTAACTAGTCGATGAATTAATTATAAGAAGTTTAGTTTTACCAAGATAAAGAGAAAATATAGGCTTCTGTTTTTCACATGTTGTCATATGTGCACTTTAGAGAAATGAACTACTGAAGTCAATCTGAAAGCTAACCTCCTAAAATACCTACTGTCATGCAGGATCTCAGCTCCCGCTCCCTTCACAAGAATGTAGGATATGATGAGACGGAAAAGGAACAACAACAGAGCCATAGACAGGGGAGTCATACCACTATATTCTCAATGGCGGTTGGTCGAGACACAAAAGCAAACATCCTCCAGTACCCCAACGAGGGATCTTCCTGCACCCCATTCTCGCTGGTGGCCGGGCAAGACACAGGAAGTAGGATCCACATGATCTGCAATCCGCCATCTGTGCTTGCTAACCCCAGTTGCTAGGCGCAATCTGCCATCCGCTTCTCTGCCAACCAACCAGTCCCCCTGCGAGTGTAGCCACGGCAATTATATTAGTGGCTAATGGCTAACTGGTAACAGCTGATGACAACCCAGCCACAGCGGATGGCCATCTGATTACAGTTGATGGCCATCAAATAACTGAGCCAGCACCTTTCCACGTGAGGCCTAGAGCCTGGAAACTGCTCTCTGGGACTCTGTCCCCACACCTACTTCTGAATAATGAATGTCAAGTTTAGAACAGATGCTATGCATTTGTGGGTGAAGTATGTCAGATGATTTGAGGGACAGCACAAGTTCTCTCACCAGCTTACAAATCCCCTCCACCAATCCACTCTCATCCTACCTATTAAAGTTAGATTTATAGTATAGCTTCTACATGCCTGACACTTTCTCTAGAAAATAATCCCTTGAAACTCTAACCAAACATTCCCTTCATGTATGCCCAGAGAACTTTTTTCCATGCCTTCCCTATGGACTATGTCTTATTATTGCAATTATATTTACAGACTTATCCATTCCTCTCTTGTCATACAAACTACTATATGATCTTGTAAAGGACAGAGAATTTATGCTGTTCATTTTTTGTGTTTTTCTAAAAACTTTATGGTGTTTTTAAAATCTTCCTTGGAATATAATAGTTCCCCAATGTGTTGTTGAATTAATGAATAACTAGATTGATTTAATTATGTAGCAGTATCAGTTTTCACATATCCCAATTTCTCTTAGTCTGGGCATTCTCATTGACTCTATGGCAACAAATGCTTAAGTAATTTCATAGGCTATTATTTAGTCCTATAGCACTCACCAGCAGAAAGGGTCACACCTAAAAGCTTTTAAAGAAAGTACAGAAGTAAATAGCTTACTAAATCCATGTTTATGTTAATCAAATGCTTGCAGAAATATATAAAAGAATGGTATTACCTAAAACAATCATGCATTAGACCCCATCAGCTTTCTTCGGCAGATTTCTGACCAATGGCTGAGATCAAAGGGCTCGGAATCAAGTAAACTTGAACTCAGGACTCACCTCCATCACATACTAAGCTGCAGCGATCTTGAGAAAATTACCTAAGCTCTCCAAATTCTACTTTTCTCGTCTTGGGAACACAGCTAATAAACACTTACCTCAACAAAATGTTATGAGAATTAGGTATGTAAAATAATTATCATAGTATCTGCACATAATATGCACTAAGTAATTATTAGCCATCTACATTATTATTATTGTAGCATATTAATCAAAGAGGAATTTATAAAGATTAGTGCCTGCGAAGATTTTTACAGCCCATTGACACATCTTCAAATCATGTGTGTGTATTATTTGGCTATAAAAACTACACTCATTCCTTAATGATGTATAAAAATAAAATAGGGCAATGGGTAACACAAAGTCCAAGAGTAATGCTTTCATCATCTGCTGATTTCATACTTATTATCTCTCTTTTGAGGACAAAGGGACACCATTTCATTAATTCTTATCATTTTATTGATTGGTTGGTTGGTGAATAGTCCTATACTCTCCCTTTACTAATAAATGCAACTACAATAGAAAGAAAAAGAATACAAAAAAGGGCAAAGCTCACCACGCTTTGATCAACAAATGTGTCTTTAACATACAGTATTTTAGAAACAATGAACTAGACTAACCTTCTGTTCAGGTGGTCTATGCAGTCTTGCCTCAAGGTAAGGGTAGCCAAATGACTTATTACATTATTTTTAGCTGCATAATTTGTTAATATAATTAGTGACCTCAAGAATATCTGTCTGCTTGCCATCTAAGAACACGCTTATATAGTCATTAGCCACATTTATAGTTTTCAAATAAACTATGAGTCAACTTGAATACTACGTTGGCAGTATCCACTTTATCTTTTCCTTCTAAACCAGGAAAAATTTAAAAAGCTGTGGGGACAGAGTCCCAGAGAGCAGTTTCCAGGCTCTCGGCCTAACATGGAAAGGTGCTGACTTGGGTAGTAGATGGCCGTCAGCTGTGGCTAATTGACCATCAGCTCTAACCAGTTAGCCAATTAGCCACTGATATGACAGCCTCGGCTGCATTGGCTGCGTGGGTTGGCAGGAAGAGAAGTGGACAGCAGGTTGCAGGTCATGTGGATCCAGCCTCCAGTGAGACTATAGTGCCTCCAGTGAGACTATAGTGGTATGACTCCCCTATCTATGGCTCCGTAGGTGTTCCTTTTTGGCCTAGCCATATCCTGAGTTTTTATGTGGGGAGCGGGACCAGAGACCCTGCAGGCCATCTCGCACGACAAATGGCGCAGTGAGCAGGGTTCCCCACATGACAAAAGCATACTGATAGTAATTAGAGTACAAAACACAAAGGCATCCTTCTGTTGGTTAGCAAACTCAGTAACTTCCCAAGGGAAATCTGAAATTGGCACCTGTACACAGAGGGCAAGGAGAGATAAAAGAAAGAGCCAGACCACTAGAGTGGTACATGACAGTTTTAAAAAGTAAGGGAACGTACTTACCAAGTTTGTCTTAGGCTGCCACAAGACGAGTAGATCTCCACACCTGCCCTCCAGGTTCTTAAAAGTTTATATAGAGGCCTTAACTGGAGTCAGTCACATATGCCATCCAGATGGTCTCTGTGGGGACAGAGTCCCAGAGAGCAGTTTGCAGGCTCTCTGCCTCATGTGGAAAGGTGCTGGATCAGTTATTAGATGGCCATCAGCTGTAATAAGATGGCCATCTGCTGTGACTGGATGGCCATCAGCTGTTACCAGTTAGCCATTAGCCACTAATATAAATGCTGTGGCTATGGTAGGGGGTTGGTTGTTGGTTGATTGGTAGAGAAGCAGACGTCAGGTTGCAGATCGTGTGGCTCCTGCTTCCTGTGTCTTCAACCCAGCCACCAGCAAGAATACAGTGGTACGAACCCCCTATCCATGGCTCTATTGGTGTTCCTTTTTGGCCTCACTATGTCCTGCATTCTTGTGCAGGGAGCGGGAGCTGAGTCCCTGCATTACAGTCTCAACAGCACATTGTTCTCTCCAGGTTATATCCTTGAAAATGGCTCCCACTTAGGAACAGTGAATAGAACATAGATTCCAAGGACAGCAAAGGGAGTGAGGGGCCTCTGATTGCCTGGGTCCAGCTCCAGGGTCAGCTGTGGTCACCTTCATCCTCCTCCAACACCTTCCCTCTAAGAAGCAGATAAACACAACTAATTATTCCCAAAGAAGAGATTTTATGAGTAACTGAAGCAAATTAAAGACAATCTGAAACCAAGTAACCACTACATTAAAGGCTAAACACTTTTTCTTTTCTGCTCATTTATAAAGCATTAACCTGGCCGTCTGATGGTGATTGATGGGCATATTTGTCTTCTTGCTATCCTTTTCCTCTAGCTTCCTTTTAGCTATGTGGTGACAAAGTCCTGGAGAGCAGTTTCCAGGCTCTCGGCCTCATGTGGAAAAGTGCTGGCTCGGGTAGTAGATGGCCATCAGCTGTGACTAGTTGGCCATCAGCTGTAACCAGTTAGCCATTAGCCACTAATATAACTGCTATGGCTATGCTGGTTGGTTGGTTGGTTGGTTGGTTGACAGAGAAGCAGAAGGCAGGTTGTGGATCGTGTGGCTCCTGCTTCCTGTATCTCCAACCCAGCCGCCATAAAAAATATAGTGGTATGAACCCCCCATCCACGGCTCCGTTGGTGTTCCTTTTTGGCCTTACCATGTCCTGTGCTCTTATGCGGGGAGCGGGACCAGTGACCACACATGACAGTATGTTAAATTCATAACCCATAAAATAATCCCACAAGGTAGGTACTATAAAACCCATTTTACAGTTGATATAGCTAATGCTCAGAGAGATGAAGTCATTTGCACAGTATTACACATGCAATACATAGCAGACCTAGGATTCAAAGCCAAATAGGTCTGGTTCTAAATCTCAAGTTCAAGTCACATTGGTTCCCTTTAATGAATCCATTGTGCCCAATAAGTGACACTTCTGAGAAATATCTTTCAATTCGAAGAAAGTGAAAATGTACAGTAATTGGAGATAGACAAAAACATTTTCAAGGCTTACACGTCTTGACATAAACCAAACAATTCAAATGTGTAAGATCTGCTGAGTAGTTTTTAAGAATTCAAGAAGTACACTGATACCTCCATCCATATGTGATCAATAACACTACTTTAAGATCGATCTATTTAGTGCACTTATGTTAAAAATTCCTTGTCTTTCTTTGAATATAATTTTTCAAAAAATGATTGTCTCCAATGTCAGTACATGTTAATATGCCCATTATCACTCAATAAGTATTGACAACAGAGTACATGCTGAGCATTGGACTAAGCTCTAAAGATGCATTAGTGAGAAAAAGCAGATGTTGTCTCTGTTCTCAAAGAGCTTAGAGCCCAGTAAAGGAGACAGTATAGTAATTAAATCTAAAATTATAATTAAGGTTGGTGCCATAAAATAGAGTTGCACAAAGCTATGAGAGTGGATAAGAGGTCATGGTCATGGGCACCTAAGCTGAAATTTGAAGGAAGAGTAAAAGTTTATTGGATGACAATGAGACAGAAGACATTTCCAGAAGAGTGAATGCAAAGGTCCAGCATGGGAGGGAGGGAGCTTGGTCAGTGTGAGGGACTGAGAGAAGGCCAATGATGCTACAGAAGTGAGAGTGGGATGAGGGAAGGTTGGAGAGCGAAATTGGCCTGACAACTCAGAACCTTGTTACCTATGTGTAATAATTTATTTTTAAATCTTAAAATATTAAAAACAAAAACAAAAAAAACTCTGGCAGGTTTTAAGAAGGAGAATGGCATAATTTTGCATTGCAGAAAGATAGCTCTGCCCGCGTATGCACAAGGAATTGGAGAAGGTCCAAAGGTAAAGTAGGCAATCAGTAAGAAGGTCATTTTATTTAGTACTCTCTCCTAGACAATAGGTCATGATAGCTGGTACCAACTCGGTGGTAGGTATAGAAGGAGCAAATATTTAAGAGGTGATTAGTAGGCATTTAGGAGGTGCTAGATTGGATGAGAAGGTAAGAAAACAGGAAGTATCAAGGTTAACTCATTAGTTTTTGGCTGAAGAGCTGAGTGGATGTTGTCTCTTGTAAGGTAGAGAAATTAGAAGAGGCTGATTGGGGGAGTTAAATCATTAGGTTTTGGTGTTGAGATTGAGACACAAAAGAGAGGTCAAGTGGGCAAGCAGGACATACTTCATCTCAAAGGAAAGGAATAAGTGAGCCACGATTTCTTGGGAAAAGGATGCAAAACTGGAATATTGATGATTATACATGATTTTTGGAAACAACACATTCATATCAACAAACATTTCATTCACATATCTAATATAAAATAAAGTCTATTATTTTCAAGTTGGTTTCATTGATAAACCCTTTGGGATGCATTTGGTTCAGTTCCCACATCTCTTTCTGTTTGGTCACCTCCATTGCCTTAGGATAAAATTCTCTCCTTAGTGTCCATGCTAAGTTCAAGTTATAAACAGTTCAACTTGCTTTGTTCTAAAAAGTTGGTTGATGAATGAAGGAGCACTAATACAACATGAAATATTCTCTCTAAATTAGAAAGTAATTATTCAAATAATGGTTAAGGGCAGCTTTCAAATTTTGGTAGCAATTATCAAACATCTTATTTCTCTCATTTCAGTACTGTTGGGGCAACGTAAGTCCTAGCACATAGTTATCATCCAATATAAAATATTTCGCAGGTAAAGCAAAGCATAGAGAAGATAGTTAATAATATGGTAATAACTATGCATAGTGCCAGGTGGATACTAGACTAACCAGGGGTAACACTTCTTAAATGTCTCACCACTATGCTGTATACCTGAAATTAATATAAAATAATATTGAATGTCAAATAAATAAACAAATAAAGTGTAAAAAATAAAAATAAATAAAACTTAAAAAAATAGTTTTTCCAGGTATATTTTGTCATTTGAAAATGAGTGGGCTATGATATTCTCTTTTACCAGTAACCATTTGAATATCTATTATACAGCCTTCTAATCTCTTTTCATAAGTAAATATATGAATGTGTGTACACAGAGGGTGCCAAAAATGTATACACATTCTGAGAAAGGAAGAAACTGTATTAAAATTGTAATACTCAATATATACTGATAACAAAAAATGAATACAAGTCATGTGTATACATTTTTTCAGCACCCCCAGTATATCATGAATATAGATATATGTCACATTGATAGGATAATGCAATTGCTATAATTAGTTGAAATTAACTTAAAAGATTATTAATTTGGATACTTTATCTCCCATTTATATTAAAGTTTTAGATTATCCCCTACCATTCTCTCTACTATTCAAATAGAGCAAAATTTGGGTAGAAAAAAAGTGGGAATTTTTCTCTTAGACACTTCAGTAGAGGAAGGAAAAGGTAATTCAGAGAGGTCTGTAAAATATCATTGAATAATTTTGGTTTATCTGGAGTTTTTACTACTCCTTAAGAGCCTCAAAAAAAAAAAAAAAAAGGCAGTTTCAGGCATTTGGGCTATCATAAGAAAAACGGCTTTTCTTAAAGTCCTAAGTATAATATTATCCATATAATAGGACAGCTATTCCACAAAGCTCTAGTGGAATTTTCTCTGTTAACTATGCATTTTTAAGGTCTCATCCTGTACTCACTTTCTTTACCACCATATTCTTTACACATTTGTAGGCTGACAACCCCTGAGATATTCCATGAATTCAAATATACAACAAAAATTATCTATAAACAGGGGAAGGCTGCGTTAAAGTCTACTACCTAGTTTCCCTGAAAATATGACCTAGCCAGACAATCACTTCTAATGCATCTTTTGGAGCAAAAAATTAATATAAGACTCAGTCTTATTTTACTATAAGACTGGGTGAATATAATATCATATCATATCATATCAGACCAGGTCTTGCATTAATTTTTGCTCCAAAAGACGCATTAGAGCTGATTGTCTGGCTAGGTCTTATTTTCGGGGAAACAGGGTAGCTATCATTTGAAGGAAATCCTAGCTATTTTCATTAACCCTGATCAGATGTGCTAAATTATTAGATACACTGATCCTCCAACTCCTCCACCCTCACTTTCTATTAAGGTTTCACAACTCTAATCCTTCATTTAATATTTAAAAATGTATTTACTATTTAATTATTCATTTACTATTTAATTCACTTAATAGTTTCAGCCAATGTTTTCTTGGTACATATGACAGGAGATTCGTGCATGAGATTTGATACTACAATAGTGAAAATGACATAGTCGCTGAACTCAAGTATCAACTGGAAAGAGAAACATAATGGACAAAGACCTGCCAGTAGTGTAGACACCATGTGAGAGGCATGTGCAGGGTTTAGCTGGACCAGAAAGCAGTCAGCCCCTCATGGGGAGTAAAGAATGCTATTGAAGGACGAGTTTGCATTGCACCAACTGTAAGAAGGGGATAATATGATGTGATTTTCATTTACAATGAATCAGTCTGTCAGCAATGTGGAAATGACTGAAGCTGAGAAAGATGGGAGGGAGCCCCACCTCCAGGAGAAAAATAACCTTGTGAAATCACAACTAGCATAATGAGAAAGGAAATACTAACTTTAGCTGGAAATGTCTTCATGGAATAGGCTGTTTAATATGTTAATCTGTCAACTGAAGAAGCAGGATCTGTATGGTACCGTCTTGGCGATGCTGGCACGCATCTCCCCTTATGAAGTACTACTTTGTGGAGGCTCATGGCAGGAGCAGAAAAGAAAAAAGGAAACCAAGTGCACACAAGTGACAAGGCATTTGTGCCTCATATCTTACAACTGCAGGGCCATCTCCTGGATGAATGGGCTTACTCAGCCTGACAAATGCTCACCGCGGCAGGCAACACACAGAGCTCATCAGACCCGCTCTTCGAAGCTGCCATCAAAACCTGAAACACCTGTGGCATGGCAACCAAACTGAATTCTAAATCAGTCCTTTGTAAAGGAGAAAGTAGCTGTTTGGGATAAATACTTTTGTGTGGATTCACGTACTGCCAAAAATGAGCGTTTTTTTGCCAACTCAAGAAATACTGCCATATCCAGACAGCTGTGGGCTACAATAGGGAAATACCAAGGCTTTCAAAGCAGCCAATCTCTGTATTCACATCACAGTAACAGTCCCATAAAGGGTGCTGAACCGGACAGAATGATCTATAAAGTTCTTACTGCATCTTTCATTTCTCTTCATATGTTTTTATCTGCAAATATGCTAAGCTATTTGGTAGTGGCAATGGTGGTGGTGTGTGTGGGTATGTGTCCCATGGCTTGTTGATATATGAGAATCAGTTAGATATTTCAGAAAGACTGGTAGTGTGATAGAAAGAGTGTCACTTTGGGGAATTGAATAAACCTTGATTGAATCCCACTGCCGTGACTAGGGTAATTTCTGTAGCTTCTATTTGCTCATGGATAAATTGAGAATAATTAACATCTTAGAGTTGGTGTTAGGATTAAATGTGGCAATAGATACAAAGGCATACACTAGGAACTCAGTAAATGCTGCTTTTCTTCCTGCTACAGATTTTAAATGACAGAAATAGTCTGCCTTCATTTTCAGATTTCATGTCATTTTTCAGTCTTTTATATTTTGTACTTGAATAGCTAAGGGTTTATAATGACTAATGTAGCTTCTTCCATGTTCCCTCATATGTACCCTATGACACAAACCTACCCACACATACACAAACCCACACCTCTGAATAACAGGTGTTCCCATGACACATCTCACACTTTGCATGGTTTTTGCTCTTGCTGTTCTTTTTCTCTGGAAAGCCCTTTCATCAATCTTTACTTAGAAAATCTTACTCAGTGTTTAAGGAGCAAATCAGATTTCACCTTTTCAGTGAAACCTCCCACATCAGTCTGAATTCATCACTGCTGCCTCTTTGCTCCCATAGCACTTTATCTAACCAGCCGGTACTGCACTTAAAACATCAAGTTCTTGATGTTTCTTTCTCTCTTGCAAGACGGTCAGATGTTGGAAGTGAGCCACCATATCTTGCTTGCATAACACAAAATCTAGAACATGATAATGGCTAAGTAAGACTGCTTTTTAAAAGTTCATTCTTACATGGAAAGCCACCACACAACACCACATTTGTCACCCTTTTTCATAGCTTGGTCACTCATTTATGGAGAACATTAACAATACATTTTTCTATCTACATAAGATTTCTTTAATTTCCCTTAAGAAGAAATAGAACATAGGTAGTTAGATGTATTCTATAAACTATATACTTATTAGTGCTACAAATTTTTTTCTTTAAAGATTTTCTATAATATTGTTTTGCTGGATCAGTTATGAAGATTGTATAGCATGCACTTATAAACAATTTTTCATTGAGGCTGTGGATTTTATTTCCAATTTCCAAAAGCATTATTCCAATTTCTACAGTACTATAGGGGATATGATTACTTTCGTAATTACTTTATTAAGTAATAATTATATGTAATAATTATTTAAACAATTATTATAAATCATAGTCAAGTAATCCATATTTATTATAGAAAACAAAACAGAGACAAGCAAAACAAAAAGGCATCCATAATTCCACCATGAAGAGATAGTCTGAATATTCTGTTATATATCTTTGCAGATACTTCCAATGAAATTAATATAAATACAAATTTTTAAAAATGGTATTATGATATACATGCTATTCTATAACCAACTTTTGTCACTTAATAATATACATGAAAACATACATTACATGTATATACAAACATACACTACAGGAATTGACCAAAATGTATTTAGCCAATCCCCTATATTGAAATTTTAGGTCATTAGAAATTCAAGATTGCAATCAAAATGGCGGAGTAAGTAAATGCTGTGCTTACCACCTCTCATGACCACATCAAAATTACAACTTAACTACAGAACAAGCATCATGGAAAATTGCCTGAAGTTTAGCTGAACCAAAGCCCTATAACTGAGGACATACAGAAGAAGCCACTTTGAGACTGGTAAGAGAGGCAGAGACATAGAACACACTGGTCCCACACCCATCTGTGACCGTTAAAAATCAGGAGGGATATCTCAGCTGCTGATTGGAGTATGTGAAAAAGGGGAATTAATTAAGAAGTACAAATTAGTTGTTACTCAGTAGACATAGTGATGTAGGTTATAGCATAAGGAATATAGTCAATAATATTATAATAACTATGTATAGTATCAGATGAGTACTAGATTTATTGGGGTGATAGATGGGAGAGGGTTTGGGGGGCAGGGTGAGAAAGGTGAAGGGATTCAGAAATACAAGTTGGAAGTTACAAAGTAGTCAATGGGCCGTAAAGTACAGCATAGAGAATATAGTCAATAATATTGTAAAACTATGTATAGTGCCAGGTGGGTACTAGACTACTTCGGGAGATCACTTCTTAAATTATATAAATGTCTAACCCCTATGCTGTACACCTGAAATTGATATAAAATAATATTGAATGTCAACTGTAATTGAAACATTAAAAAGGGAGGAAAAAACATAAAGGGGAATAAGAGGTCCAAAGTTCCAGATATAAAACAAGTCTTAGGGATGTAATGTACAGCATAGGGAATATATTCAATAATATTGTGACAGTGTGGTACAGTGTCAGATGGTTGCTGGACTTATCATGGTGATCACTTCTTTAGGTATATAAATGTTGAGGAACTGTGGTGTACATCTGAAACTAACATATTGTATGTTAGCTATATTTTAATAAAAATATTTAGAAATTACAAAAACAGAAAAGAAATTTTGTTATTTTCTATTTTTTTGTCATAAAAAATTCTGCAGTAAATGCCCTTATTAATATGTCTATGTAATGTTTGTCCTAATTTATTTGATCTATGCCAGCATTTCACTTTCATTGGGATTTTTGACTCTGATTTTTAATATATGAACTGCTGTTAATCATAAGAGGCATGGACCCTGGAACTAGCACCACAGGTGAATAAAAAAAAATGTTAATCATGTGACACACAGCTCTTAGCCCTTTTTTCTTATAATTAAAAACCAGTGGCAGTTATGATTGTTATAATTAACATTGACAGTGCATTTTTAAAACAACTAATTTTAATCTGGTCTTTATCATCCCATGTGTTATAAAAATTATTTAGGTAATGGTTCCCTGAAGTTCATTAATTATTATCATCTGAAATGCATAGGGCTTACTCAAAATATTTTATCAAATTTTTTCTGTTTCTATTGATTAATCTTTAATTTTATATTATAAATACAAATTATTTGTAGTTTTTAAATATTTGTATCATTGAAATTCCTATAGGAAAAATAGTGTTGTAATTATGATTCTGAAACTGTCTAGATTCTAAACTCCGCCTGAATTCTCAGCCATTTGAGAAACAGACATCCATGGCTGCCAATTACCTGGAAGCAAAAATGTCAGCTTTATTACCGATAAAGTTGTTTGGAGAGTGGCTTACATCTGCATTACAAGACTTCACTGGCTGTTCTGGCAGGCATGGATGACCCCAAGACAATCACAGGCCCCCAGAGCAGTCTGCTGACAAAGACTCTGTATGTAACCAAACCATTCAGACTCCTGGGAGCCCTCTTCTCCACTAGGTCTCGGTCTCGATCTTGGCATGTCCAAGGTCTGCACAACCCAGTTTTAGCAAGATTCTATTAAGTCGGTTTAGAGATGTGATGAAAAAGACCAGATTGAAATTAGATGTTTTAAAAATGCATTGTTGACATTAATTGTAATATTCATAACTGCCAATGATATATAATTATAAGTGAAAAAAAAAACTTCAGTAAATATAAGCAATAAGATTGCATACAGTCACCTACAGAAGTCACCTGGGTTCTAAAATAAATTCTAATAACGACTCAGACATTTAAAAGGCCAACACCTTCCCCAGGCTCAAATCGCAAACTCAGCATCCCACGCACCAGGCTGCTGACCAGAACAACCCCCCAGTGGGAGGTAACTAGGCTATTACAATAAGGGTTTTAAATAGGTTTTAGTCTAGTGTTTTGCTTCTGTGGGTCTGAGGAACACAAATAAAACTCCTTTCCAGACAAAATGGAGGGATTGCTCTACTTTAAAAAAAAAAAGTCAACTATCCAGGACAATTAATTAAATAATTGTTTAGGGGTGACATGGAGCTAGGCAATGTTTATACAAATCAATAGCATTAATAGTGGCTTAGAGGTAAGTGTATTTATGACATTTAGAAAACACACAAACTGGAAAATGAGACCTAGTACATTCGATGTTATGGTGAAGATTCAGTAAGGTATAAAACTGGAATAATGGATTAAATACAAAATTTAATGGGGATAAATGTTAAGACTTATATGCAGTTTCAGAAAAAAAAAGCTGCACAAATAACTAGGTTTCCAAATAGAATCATATTTAAAAAGTATCTGATTGGCTGCAATTATAACCTTATAAGACTAAGAGTTAATTTCATGGCATTTCCTTACATTTTAATAGTGCTGTGTACTTTACAAAGTGCATTATTTGATGTTGGCAACAAGCCTGTGAGATATGTGGCATCAGCAAAGTATACTGAACCCTTCACCATGTGACTGGTGCTTTATACACATGGTCTCCCATACTCAGACCAAAATTCTGAGATAGGGGCTAATACTCCGCATTACGCACTAGGAAACAGGTTTTAGAGAGAAGCTGAAGTAGCTTGTTTTATTCATTTGAGTTTTCCCAGTGCCAAACACATTGTATACTACAGAGAAAGCACTAAAGGGTGTGTGTGTGTATGTGTATGTTTGTGTGTGCGTATGTGTGTGTGTTTCAGCTTAAAGAAAGGATTGTTCAACAGAACAAGGGAGAGAAAATTGGAATAAAATGAGTAGCCCATCATAGGATTTTGGATTAGAAAGCCACTACAACCATTTCTGACCAAAAATGTATTGTCCTATCATTTTTAAATAAAGGCTAAGTATATTGATTTCAAATTATTTAAATGTCTCCATCAAAATTTAATTAAAAACAAGATTAGGAAAAATGGTAACTAAATTGAAAAAAGGAAAAATATTCCAAATAAGTAATTGGAAGGAAAATAAGTATAAATCTTTTGTCTCTGGGGATTACAAATACCTTAGAAATAAGTCTCTGTTTCTGTGGATAAAATATCGGTAATATCAACGAATACAGTAAAGTTGCTGGCTAAAAAAATCAACGTACAAAAGTCCACTGCATTCCTATATACTAATAATGAAATCTCAGAAAAAGAAATACAAAAAACAATGCATTTTGCAATTGCAGCAAAAAGAATAAAATACCTAGGAATAAACTTAACCAAGGATGTGAAGGACCTATATGCTGAAAACTATAAGACATTTTTGAAAGAAATTGAAGAAGACACAAAGAAATGGAAAGACGTTCCGTGCTCATGGATTGGAAGAATCAACATAGTTAAAATGGCCATATTACCCAAAGCAATACACAGATTTAATGCAATCCCCATCAAAATCTCAATGGCATTTTTTAAAGAAATATAACAAAAAATCATCAGACTTATTTGGAACCACAAAAGACGCCAAATATCCAAAGTAATCTTAAGAAAAAAGAACAATACTGGAGGTATCACACTCCGTGACTTTAGCTTGTACTACAGGGCTACAATCATCAAAACAGCATGGTATTGGCAGAAAAACAGACACATAGACCAATGGAATAGAACTGAGAACCCAGAAATAAAACCACATAAATATGGACAGATAATTTTTGACAAGGAAGCTGAAAACATATGGAGGAACAATGGAGGAAAGAGAGCCTCTTCAATAAATAGTGCTGGGAGAATTGGATAGCCACGTGCAAAAGAATGAAACTGGACTGCTATCTGTCACCATGTACCAAATTTAATTCAAAACGGATCAAAGACTTAAGCATAAGACCTGAAACAATAAACTGCATAGAAGAAAACATAGATACTAAACTTATGGACCTTGGGTTCAAAGAGCATTTTATGAATTTGACTCCAAAGGCAATGGAAGTAAAAGCTAAAATAAATGAATGGGACTGTATGAAACTGAAAAGCTTCTGCACAGCAAAAGAAACCATCGACAAAATAAAGAGGTAACCAACTGAATGGGAGAAGATTTTTGCAAACAGTGCCTCTGATAAGGGGCTAATATCCAGAATATACAAGGAACTCATGCAACTCAACAACGAAAAAACAACCCAATTGAAAAATGGGCAGAGGACCTGATGGGCAGAGGACCTGAAGAGAGATTTCTCCAAAGAGGACATACAAATGGCAAATAGACATATGAAAAAATGCTCAACATCACTAATCATCAGAGAAATGCAAATCAAAACCACAATGAGATATCACCTCACCCGAGTCAGAATGGCTATCATCAACAAGACAAATAGTAACAAGTGTTGGAGAGGCTGTGGAGAAAAAGGAACCCTCACACACTGTTGGTGGGAATGCAGACTGGTGCAGCCATTATGGAAGGCAGTGTGGAGGTTCCTCAAAAAATTACGAATAGAATTACCATATGACCCAGCAATCCCTCTCCTGGGTATCTACCCAAAAAATCTGAAAACATTTATACATAAAGACACGTGTGCTCCAATGTTCATTGCAGCTTTGTTTACGGTGGCCAAGACATGGAAACAACCAAAATGTCCTTCGATAGATGAATGGATAAAGAAGTTGTGGTATATATACACAATGGAAAACTATTCGGCGGTAAGAGAAGATGAAATAGTGCCATTTGTGACAACATGGATGGATCTTGAGAGTATGATGCTAAGCGAAATAAGTCAGACAGGAAAAGCAGAGAACCCTATGATTTCACTGATATATGGTATATAAACCAAAAACAGCAAAAGAACAAGACAAATAAATGAGAAACAAAAACTCATAGACACAGACAATAGTTTAGTGGTTACCAGAGGGTAAGGGGGTGGGGGGTGGGAGATGAGGGTAAGGGGGATCAAATACATGGTGATGGAAGGAGAACTGACTCTGGGTGGTGAACACACAATGGGATTTATAGATGATGTAATACAGAATTGTACACCTGAAATCTACGTAATTTCACTAACAATTGTCACCCCAATAAATTAAAAAAATGTATCTATAATCAGTTATTATTTACTTATTTATATTACTTGTTTCAAGACAGATTTAAGAAAATTTACAAAATTTAGTGCAATTTATGATAAAATATGTGATTAAATCAGGAAAAGGAGAAAATTTAGGTAGGAAAGAGAATAATGAAGCCCAAGAGACAAATTAGAAAGGAAGATATATACTCAGAGATCCTGTATATTTGCTACAGGTGAGAAAGAAATTTGTCTCTGAATTTTCTAACCCTCTACAGAGAGACAGACTGTTAACTCTTTGATTTCCCATGCTCATAAAATAACGCAAACCACTTACTTTGGAGAAATGCACAATAGTTGATTCTAAGAAGAGAACAAAATTCTCCTGTATAATGTTATACGTGACATTCTCAACACTTAGAGTCATGTTTAATAAGTTTCCAATCCCAACTAATTGCACTATTTGGGTAAGCCTAGTGTGATGGTTAATTTTATGTGTCAACTCAACTGTGCCATGAGGTGCCCAGATATTTGGTAAAACATTATTCTGGGTGTGTCTATGAGGGTGTTTCTGGATTGTGTCTCCACTTTACCACCTGCAGATTTGGGGACTTGTCAGACTCCAGAATCACATAAGCCAATGCCATTTACAAAAACAGGATGTTTTATGACCAGTGATTCCAGGAACCTTTTTCAAAACATTATCACTTAGGCTAACAGTTAGTTACACAGTGGCCCATAGCTTTCTTGTAGAACAAAGTCTTTTGCATGCATTCAGGAGGGAACAATTCACACATATTACCTTCTGAGGACAGTCCTCTATAAAATATTTATCTATAACCTGTAAAATAGAAAAACGAAAGACAACACAACATTAGAATTATTCCAAATGCTCATTCATGAGCCCTTAATAAATGCCATTGAGATGCATCAGATACCTGACTCCAGATAAATGATTTTAAATCTCCCAGGACCCATCCAGGACCTTCAGCTTCAAATAAAGGAGCAGGCAAATAGTTTCACTCTTTCAGGACCAGCATGATGAGTTTGTGACCTGTGCAGTCACAGAGGGCCCATGCTTAGAAGGAACTCACATTTGGTTTAATGCTTGGCTGACTTGAAATTCCTAATTATTTTTTAACAAGGGGCTCCACATTTTAATTTGCCCTGGACTTTGTAAATTATGTAATCTGTCTTGTGTACATGTATACATACAGCTAAGAGATAATATTTTCTTGCTCTCAGTCTCTCACAAGGTAACAAGGTAATGTTAGCTTTTCATTTTAGCTTTATCCATTTGCTGACTCTTTTCATCAGAAATTATTTGCCCTTTTTTCCACATCATAAATTTTAACCCAGAATCTCTGTCACAGGATAGGACCATCAAACTCAGCAAAACGAATGACCCATGACACTGACAGCAATATAAATCTAGCCAGTGCTTCATCCTTCATTCATTCCCACTCATGAATAGAGTTGGAAAATTGAAAGTTTATAGCACTGATTTATCCACTAGGTAGGAATGATGCAGACACCATAAATCCCAGCTTAGACAGGTGAAAAGGAAACACTCGTCCCACCATTCCCCTATAGATTTGAACAGTTATATTTAGCAATAATAGTATTATGGTGTCATGTTTAGCAATTGATCTTTCCTCTGGAACTCATAAATTCAATACAGGTCTTGGCACAATATTATCAGGCAGAGAAAAAGAAAAAAATTAAAAGTAAAAAGGAGGTTTGTATAAGCTCTTCTATCACCCCTAGCCCTCTCTTCTTTACAGTCTCCAAAATATCTCAACAATCTTTTCAATGGTGATTACCTTTTACTTTCACATATGTTAAGTTTTAACACACATTTATTTACTCTTACAAGCCAGACATTCGTTCTCTTAAATTGCCCCTGTTTTGTATTCAGATATTTCGATTGTCATTTCCATTTTTACTTAGTCCGATACTTTATAGATTGTAAGGTAGATGATGTCTATTGTATATGATACTTCTTAGCCCCTTGTTGTATTGCACCTGCAGTAACATGGTTGCTGTAATTATAAGAACAAGATCTCAATAAAACACAGAGACCTCATGAATACTTAACAAGCTCAAACATTTTAGTATAAACTGCAAGATAAACTGGTTGCAAAATACAGAGCTAAATACCTGAACATTCTGGAATAAAGTTGTTACATATAAACCATGTGGGGACAGAGCCCCAGAGAGCAGTTTCCAGGCTCTCGGCCTCACGTGGAAAGGTGCTGGCTCAGGTAGTACATAGCCATCAGCTGTGGCCATCAGCTGTAACCAGTTAGTCAATTACCCACTGATATAACAGCTGCGGCTGCTCTGGGGAGTCGAGTCAAGAGAGTCAGTCGAGTCGGTGGGTTGGCAGCAGGGTTGTGGACAGCAGGTTGCAGGTCGTGTGAACCGAGCCTCCAGTGAGACTATAGTGGTATGACTCCCCTACCTAAGGCTCCGTAGGTGTTCCTTTTTGGCCTCACCATATCCTGTGTTCTTATGTGGGGAGCGGGACCAGAGACCCCGCAGGCCGCCTCACACGACAAATGGCGGAGCGAGCAGGGTCTCCTGCGTGACAAACCACTTAAACTTTATAAACATGATGGCTTTTGTTTAGAATAATCAATCTAACCCCTTTGTCAGAAAAATGTTTCTGGCCTTCAGAAACCTTAGTGATCAAAATGATTCCAAGTTAGGGTCCCATTGATAACACACACATCAGATGGTTTCAAATTTAAACAACTAAATAATGCTCCACTGTTATAAGCTAAATATTTATCAAAATATATTGTTCTAATTTCAACATATAAGTATTTTAATGTAATGAATTACAACCTAATACCCTGCTTTTAATGCTCTTTCTTTTTCTCTTTCTCAATATATTATCAATTGATTGAATGTCACTTCCTGAAAAGGAAGTTGAATTGCAGAACACAAAAAATATAACACATTCTAAAATGTTAAAATTACTACAGATTCCAAACTAACACTTTCACTTAAAGGTAGTTTAAAATATTAATGAAAATAAACATCACTTTACTACCAAAGCAAATTGTTAACTTACATTCATTTATGTAACATAATTTTCTGTAATCCAATTCTGGGCTAGATATTGGGACACCAGAATTAATAAATAATAGTACCTGAACCTTAGAAAATTATAGGTTTCTGGGTAAGTCAAATGTGTAAAATAAACAAACAGTTGCAACGCAAAGGTCTCCTCATCAACTCAAAAACAAAATAGGAATAAGAAAAACAACTGGTTTTTTTGCTTTTAGAAATCAACACAATCTATCAAAGCAGAGATTTGCAAATTCTGCTTAAAGAAATAGACTGGTCTCGAGGACAGTAAAATTTAGACTGTGATCTTATCTAAGTACAATAAAATCAGAAAAAAAATGTTTTGATTAGGCAAGGGACAAATCAGCCATTTAAATATTATACAGAGAGAAAAAGAGTCATATATAGAGAAAACGAGGCAAAGGTTGTTTTTTTCTTATCCAACTACTACTCAGGAAAAGAGTTTTATCAGGCCTATGGGCTTATCTCGTCTGCCTGAAGGTATGACACTGTTGCTGAGATTCTTATGTCCAGTTTAAATAGCCTAATGCAATAAAATATTGAAATTACACAATGTCCGAGTATATAAATCCCCTTGTTCTTGTTCCATGCTTATCAAGCATCTCCCTGATAATTTGGTTTTCCTTGTAGCTTATCTACAGGGAGCAAATGTACTTAGACAAATGTGAATGTCAGATCAGTTGCACAGATGTTTCTCATCTTAAATTGACCAAATGGCCTCTGTGGGGTCTCCTAGTGTGAGTTAGCATCTTTATGTCCAATCACTCTATTAACTGAGACATGTCTGAGCCTAGTTTCTGAGCATACGAGGCTAAGAGTCTCAGCCTGGACTGTGGTGAGGTCACCAGGCAAATAAATAAATACTACCCTGTGGCAATCTGTCTAGGGGATCAGTTGGCCTTCCATCTAAAAACACCTCTTCATTCTCATTGCATGTGTTCTTAAATCTTCTAAAGGAACAAGAGCCATGTCAGATATGTACAGGTAGCATACTAATTCTGTATCATTGGGGGTGAGAGAGTAAGAGCTAACCTTTCAGCTGAGGCTTGACTTTGCCACACAGCAACAAGGGGAAGAGTACTCCAGGAAGAAGATATTTCCATTGCAAAGAGTTGAATACGTGGGAAAACATGGAAGTAGCAAAGTTCGGAATGTGTGAAATATAAAGGTTGCTTTGGAGAGGGATGAGAGAGGACATTGGAAAATAAAGAAAAAATTAGGAGGGATTTGGTATATTTTTCCAATCAATTCCACAATATATTCAGTGCCTTTCCATGTGCTAGGCCCTACTACAGTCTTTTGGAGTAGATACATAATTAAATGTGACGTTGGGCTTTAGAGTGGAGTTAATGGAGACTGAAAAAGAAGTTTAATCAGAGAACTGATGTGTTTTTTAGAAAGACATTCAGTGTAAATGATAATGAACAGAAGAGAGTTTACATAATAGGCCTGAGACAGGGATTCTTAGGAAGGCCTGCTTGCAAAGTTGGCCTTTGGCCAGTGGCTAGGAACCTGGATTTCAGAAAGGGTCCCAACATTCCCTAATTGATGAGAATGGCTCATTGTGCCTAACTCTTTCGATAAACAATGCAGTTTATGCTGAACATAAACCTTTCTTCCCTTCTTGGAATCTGGAATTTTGGTATGTACTAGGCAGATGGTGTCTACATGACCAGTCACCAAAAAAAAACAAACCTTAGTTACTGAGTTTCTAATGACCTTGTCTAGTGAACAACATTTTGTATATGTTGTCAAAATTCAATGCTAAACAAATTTAATGTGTTCTGTGAGTCTCCAGGGAAAGGATTCTGGAAAGCTTGTACCTGGTTTCCTTTGGACTTCACTTGATGTATCTTTTTGCTTTGCTGATTTTGATTTCTATCACTGAGCTGCAATAAATCTTGACTGTGAATACAACTATATGCTGAGTTCTGCAAGTCCTCCTAGAAAATCACTGAAGCTATTACAAATGTGGTTCGGGGGACCTCCAACACAGACAGACAAAAGGAGATCAAAGCTGGGCATGAGCAGAAATGGAGGGAGTAGTTAATGGTCAGAAGGAAATTCAACAGTAATATTTAGAATTCTTTAATGGGGTAATGGATAAACAGTATCATTATTAAGCAATATATTTTAAAAATCTGAGGAGAAAATACTTACATTTTAAATCTAATATATTTAAGTTAGCTGTTGGATATCCAAAGAGAGCAATTTAATAGGTAATAAGAAACATGGGCTTAGAAACCAGGAGAAAGACATTGACTAGAAATGTGTATGTAGGAGTCATTGACAGGATATCTATTATATTCCCAAGGAATATTTATAAAGTGAGAAGAAAGGACCAAAAAGTACCATAAAGAATATCAACATTTAAGAGGTAAATGGAAGAAGTGACAGAAGTGACAAACTTCGAGTAGTATCAAATGCCACAGAAAAATCAGGTATGGAGATAGCTGAACATTGCTGATGGGATTTGCCATACTAGAGGTCTCTAAAGAGCTTGGAACAGCCTTACTAGAGTGTATGTGGAGGAGTATAACAGAGGGACAAACCAGATTAATGAGTGAGTAGGAAATGGACTTCCCCAAAATAATTAAGATAATTCCCTGAAGCTAAAATTAATAGGAGAAGTCTGAACAATTAGGCTGCCAACACATGGCTGTATTCTTATAGATTATCCTAGTTTTTAACTGACCAACAGTGAACAGTTGAGTGGAATATCTTGGAGGTCTTGTGTGTGACACTTGTTGATGAACTAGACATCCCAACAAGGGATGCGCTTACAAGTACAATAATAATGCCTATTAGCTCATGCATGAGCAAATCTGTCAATGAAATACATTCATTTCCTTATTAACTCATTAACTTTCACCCTCCCCAAATCTCTTTGGTCCTAAAATTCCCATTATGTCCATCCACATCAGGTCCTCAGTAGTTCAGTTCCCTATTAATAAATTAGCATAAAATAAACACAGGCCTTCAACAAGTGCATTAAAAAATCCTCACAAAAAATAGATTCTCTGAAATGAATCTTTCAGTCTTCTTACCTGATTTTCCAACCTAAGCTATTTAGGTGTTGAGCTTTATGCTCTAACAACTATTTTCTTAGTTGCATTGTAGAAAATAAAGTGTTTTTAATTATAGTTTCTGAAAACTTAATGAGGTTAATTTCATTAATCTAATTCATGAATCTATGAGTACTATGAGAACATATACAAGATTTTCCAGAATAGAATATATTTCACATCTTTTTATCCTTTTCTCAAAAATTAAAGTTAAATAAACATATAATTAAATGTGATTTTATTATTTCTCCTTTATAAGATTATTCATATAAATGCATAAATAGATTTGTACAATGTCAGACACTGGGCAGAAAATGACATCATAGTATCTATAAAATAGTCATTACTCTTCATTTCTGTCAGAATGTGGAATGAGGAAGAGGTAGAGACCAAGTGGTCAAATTAAAATGAAAATGACCTCAAGCTCAATGGCAAAAAAAAGAAAAAAGAAAAAAGAAAAAGGCAGTAAAAAAGCAAAACCAAAACAAACAAAAAACACTAGTGCTGGCATGAGAAAGTACCCCAGGACCTATGACAAACTATTAGCCACTTATAGGAAAGAAAAATAAAATGTTAGGCATCTTCTCAGTATCACGTGATTTACTTTTGTCTATGGTAATAACAAATTAATAATCGCTCATTTTATCATTTATTGTGTACAAGGAACCATACTAACTACTTTACAAGGCTTGTCTCATGTAATCTCTTAAATCAACCCTAAGTATGGATACAATCAATATCTCAATTCTACAGATGAGATAACTGAGGCTTGGAAAGGTTGAGTAATTAACACAAGATACCATAATTAGTGAACAAAGAAGTCAGGATTTGTATCCCCCAATCTAAGTCTTTCTCACTGTGCCAAACCATATGACTACAAGGTGGGACATTTTGAGATTTGTCCTGGCCTGGCAAAGATGTGTGGGACTTGCAGGAACTTGGCATGGAAGTAAAACTACTTGTCTTCTGAGTCATGTCTATAGAAAAAGGTTGTGAGTTCTGATTCAGTGGTGAGATTTTATAATTACACATCTATAGGGCTTTATATTGTACAAAACACCCCCACATATTATCTCATTGCCAAATCTACAACGGTCCCATAAGACCGACGGGGCAGGCTTTGTTAACTCCATTCCACAGATGAAGAACAGACTCCTGGGACTTGGACTACATGTTTGAAGTCATGTTGGTAAGAACTGGCAGGACTCCGAGTCTTTTGTCCCCAAGATTATGCCACTTCCAGAATAACACATTTCTTAAATATACACCTATGGATAATTAGAATGAGTAAGTCAGACATCCACAGTGTATATATATGCATTCACCTCTAAAAGAAAACTTACTGATTAGCCCAAAAGGAAACGTTAGGGTTCAATGACAATTTTTCAGGGGATATGGAGAAATGCAATATGTACTGATTCTCTGTCCATAAGTATTTCAGTTTTTCTTTTCTGCAGCTCCTCAGATGGAATCCTGAGTTTCCCACTCCAGGATCGTGATGATTACAGCTCTGCAAGCGAGAAGAAATGCCTAAGGGATACTGCTGTAGTAAAAACACCAAAGAAGAAAGGTCTGGCTGGCACACTGAAGTACAAGAGCTGGGAGAAGATGGAGGAAATGATGATGCCTCATGATTTCTGACAAACCCTTTCCAGAAGTCATGGATAATTAAGAATGGCATCCATAAACAAAAAGCCAATCTAAGTGGAGTAGCATATTCAGGAATATGAAGCTCTCTTTGAGTCTAAATTTAAAATACGGCTGTGCAATTGATATCTAGCTTTTCCCCTTAGCATCTGATTTCCAATCAAATGTATGTAAAAACAGATTTTTCCCGTGTGCACTTCTCAACTTACATTGAGAAATGAAAGAAAAAGGAAGGGGTGGCAAGAGGAAACCTTTGAAGAAAATCAACCAAAAAAATTTTCACGTAGCTATAAATAAAAAGATCCACTTAAAAAAAATACTAAAATACAGGTATAAATAAAAAATTCATCTGAATTGTTTCTGTTTAGTAGAAAACAAAAACTTGTTTACTCATTTATGCAAAAATTAGCTGATTTTCTGGTTTGATAATCAGGATTTCTTGAAAATGGGAAATGCACAGGTGTGACAAAGCCACAATTCTACATGTAAATGACACACAGATACCACTAAAGCTGTGGCAGACAGCTGTTTCTGGTGTGAATGACACCAGCAGCCTTACCCATGTGTGTTCCTGGGGCACCCACTAAGTACCCACCACTATGCTGAGCATTTCTTGGGAAGAAAGGCTTTTACACCCTTTACACCCTATACAAGAAGAGGTTTGGCCACCCCTCTCACACTGAGCTTACATCTGTGGGTTCAAGTTAATATCGAATGGGGTACATACAATTGATGGAGGGAAAAGTCTATAAAGGGTGACAAGAATGAATTTGGGAGCAGAAACAGAACCACACATTTTAATTGTCAATAAAACAGAGTTCGTAGTGTGGGCAACTGCCTAAACACCTAAAAGTATAAAAGTCACCACTAATGTTCCTTGCAGGAACTCTAGTAGATAGTGGCATCAGAAACCTTAGATTGTTAGAGGATTCATTCAGCTATGGATAATAGAAACTATCCTTTAGCTCCCCAAAAATGTAACTTAAATGTGGCTTCAATAAACTTAAGTGTGTTTTGCAAACATAACAAGAGGTTATGAACTCTTCAAGGCCACTGGGGAGCGAGGCTCATTCTAGGCTTCCATGTCACCACCCTCATGTTTGCTTTTTTCTTTTTTTTTCTTTTTTGTATGGTTACCTCACTATCATAAAATGGGGGCTTCACATTCAGCATTGTGTTAATGTTCTAGAGAAAGGAAACGGTGGACACTAAGGGTAAAAGTATGTGCAAGCTGATTCCATCCCCCTTTTAAAGACCCTTATTAGAAGCTCCACGCAGTAAATTCTAATTTCATTTCATTGGCCATTTCTGGCTGCTATGAATGCTGGGAAGTGTAGTACTTTTGTTTATATGAAGTATGATAATCTAAACAATATTGGGAACAAGAATGGCGAACAGGAGGATGGATACTGTGAAGATAACTTGTGGCTTTGTCACAGACAGGAAAAGGAATAGGGAATAGCATAGCTAATGTCAACCTCAAGAGTTAGGAATAGATACCAGACATCTAGACATTTTCATTTATCTTCGTTAACCTATTTTGATTTAATTATCCAAACTTTATCAATATCCTTTGTATTTTCAGGCTGCAACAGAGGTAGCTTCCTGCTCCATAAAATAACTTAATTCAATCCAACTATTCTTTATTAAGGCTTTATATTTACCAAGCACTAGTTTTATAATGTAAGAAATGTATGGCTAACATTTATTTAGTACTTACTGTTCTCCAGGCAATATACATATTATCTTATACAACCCCTAACACATTCCCATTAATTAAATATTATTTTATTTTTGTCTGTTTTGTTGACCCTTGTATTCCAAAGTACCTATAACAGCACCTAGAAATGTCCCAATAAATATTTGTGAAATATATGAATCTCCATTTTGCAAACTGGAAATTTGAAGCCTAAATAAATAAGCATAAATTGTATATCATCTAATTTTAGCAAATAGCAGAGCCAGAGTATAAACCCTTGCTGTTTGAGTCCAGAACCTACATCGTTACCACTCTGACAGCTGATCTCAAGTAGGCATAAACCATTTTCTAGTGTCAGGGACTATGGTTTACTTGTCAGTTAGAATCTTCTGTTTCTATCACCGTGCCTGAAAGATCGTAGTGCCAATAAACACTTTTAATGATTAATGACAGGCAGAGGAGCAGACAGTGACTGGTAGACCTATGAAGCCCAACCTTATACCAGCTCTGGGACATTGTGATGGGCCTGGAAAACCAGATAAATTCTTTCAAATACTTACACAACCTAATCTTAGATATCTCCAGGGAGAACATTCTTCAGTCTCTTTACAAGTATATAAAGTTTCCCCTTGCTGCATTTTGAAATCTCACTTTCAAAAACAAACAAAACCAAAAACTCAATTAAACATGTTTTTAAAATTAAAGGAATAGGAAATACTACTTGAGCTAAGTTTTAAAACTAAGATTTACAATTTCAAGCCTTGACATTTGCTGTTTCTTCTGCCTGCAACTTTATTCCACTCGATATATATATAACTTGTTCTCTTACTTCAGTTAGATCTGTGTTCAAATCTCATATCCTCAGAGATTCTATTCCTGACTCTTCTATCTAAAATAGTCCCCCTCCACTGTCTATCCATTTATCTTGATTTATTTTTCTTCATAACACATAATGTTACTAGACATTATATTTTATATTCATTTTTGCATTGTCATCTTCCCACTAGATAGTAAGAGTCTTAAGAGGAGGGTCTCTGTCTTATTTGGTTACCACCACACCCCCAGAACCTAGATTAGTATCCAACTATGGGGACAGAGTCCCAGAGAGCAGTTACCAGGCTCTCGGTCTCACGTGGGGAGGTACTGGCTCAGGTAGTGAATGACCATCAACTGTAATTGGTTGGCCATCAGCTGTAACCAGTTAGCCAATTGGCTACTGATGTAATGGTGGGGCTGCATTGATTGGTTGGTTGGTTGGCAGGCAGAGAAGTGAATGGCAGACTGTGGATCGTGTGGCTATTACCGCATGTGTCTCACCAGGCCGCCAGAGAGAATATAGTGGTATGACTCCCCTACCTATGTCTCCGTGGGTGTTCCTTTTTGGCCTCACCATATCCTGCGTTCTTACGTGGGGGAGTGGGACCAGAGGCCCCGCAGGCCGCCCCGCATGACACTAACACATTGTAGGATCTCATTAGTTAATAATACAGAGAATGAATCAATGAAACTAATTTAAGAACAGCAGAAAAGAAAGCTGGCAGATATCAGTTCAATGTACTCTTAAGAAAGTGACTAAAGCCATGTACAAAGATGACAAAGATCAACTCCTATGCTAATGTAAACAACAACTATATCAACTAAAATTAATATTCTTTTGGTTCTTATCCTAAAAGAAATGTCTTGTATATACACTTTCCTCCAGTAGAAGAAGAAGTTTATATAGTTCTGAATTTTATCTTATGGGTACCATGGGAACACAATGTTTTCTGTAATAAATTATCCTATTTAAGGAAATTTTAAATGTTGGCTAGAAGAAACAACCTCCAGAGACCCTAACTGGTATTACTGGTGGTTTTAGATATAGTCCTGGAAATCATAAAGTTGAATATCAATAAACATCAAGAGGAGTGGAAGTAATGATATGACCATTTTGCCTTCAAGAAATGAAATTTCAGTAACACTCCAATCATTCATTCCCTAACTGTTCAGAAGACAATATAAGTGTTAAATTGAATTGAGTTTAATAAAAAGATGTATTAGTAGACACAAGCAAGAACCTACTGACTCTAAAAGAAAATTTATCACAATTGTTGAATCACCAATTCCTGGAATATTTTAAATGAGTTGTTTTAATCCTCTTTTTTAGGAAAATCTAGGTGTAGATACATTTTACTTAAGGGATGAACCATATGACCCCTTTAGACACTGTTATGAACTGAACTGTGTCCCCCCAAGGGTCATGTGTTGAAGCCCCAATCCCCAATGTAATACAGGTTTATTCATATGGCAGTGGCATGGTGGTATGGGATTCCAGGGAAAAAGCAGAAGCGCACATGACCTCCTGAGACTTAAACTAAGAAGTGACACAGTGTCACTTCTGCCATGTTCTTTGGCCAAAGCAAGTCACAGGCCAGCACAGACTCATGGAGTAAGAAAATACACTTACCTCTTGCTGGAAGATTCTATAAGATCACATTACAAAGGCCATGGATACAGAAAGATTGTTAATTGTGGCGTTCAATGCAATCTATTCACATTACAGAATCTGAACAAGCAATTTACAAAGTAAATGTGTGAGGGGAAATGGAAATGGGAGGGGGGTGCCTTATTGGAATAAATTAGGGCTGACATTTCTTAGGCATAATTATCATAATTTAAGTTATAGTTATACATAGAAAGGAGTAAAAGTGGAGAGATTGTTCTAATTTTCTTAATGAAAGAAAATACTCTTCTTTAAAGAAAATTTAAAGGAATTTAAATGAAAAGGATCTTAATTACATAACCTTAACATGGAAATTTTCAGTGTCTGAAGTAAATCATTTCATGTTGTACTGACATCTGTGGGTTTCATTTTCCCCTTACTATTGTATGAATATTTCCTTGTAATAATTCTCTTTGTGGAGCACAATAACTACCCAGCCAGTCTGCCAGTTCCCTCTGAGTAGGAGGCTGTCAAATGGTACATTTGAGTCAGGCAAAAATGCAACCATCTTTCTGTATCACGACACTCATGAATCAGAACAAAAGCTTTCAGCAATATGGAGAAAATATGTGAGGTTTAGCCCTAAGTGTACAGATATAGAACTGCCATGATTACTATGTTCCCAGATAGAGGAAGCAAAGGTAAAAAAAAAAAAAAAAGTAAGCACCTTCAGTTTCATTTAAACCTTCTACATGGTTGAATTTGATTTTTTCTTTTTTTCCTGGTTTGACAATTGTTAAATAAAATGAAACATCACATTAATGCTCTTTGTAAAGAGCTTTTTAAAATTTTTAATCTATAAAAAAGAATAATTATGTCATTTGACAAAGCAAAACTTCTATGAAAAATACAATTATGATTGGTATGTATATCATGTATGCATGCATGTTCAAGTATACAAAAAAATCCTGTATTTTCTATAATTTAACATAAATTCTATTTTGTGTCCTAACTTCTCCAGAGAGGTGAAATCTTAATCTCAGCCAATTCAGTGACCCTCCATTTTCTTTCCAAGTTGCATAAAAGAAGCTCCAGGGAGCTTACATAGTGCCAAGGTATTGGGGGCAGAGGGCAGACACCTGGCCTTGTCGTCAGCTGCAGACACCAGGCTTCACCATCCCACCTGGGCCTCAGTCATTGTCCCACGCATATCGCTGAGTTTTTCCTGGTTCTTGTCAATAAGACCCCATCATGTCCAGTAACTGGCTCTATTACTCCCATATTCCTGTTAAGTACACAGAAACTATTAATTTTTCTTTCCACACAGTGTGGAAATCCTAGCCAGTCTATTTTAAGGTCCTCTGTGCCAAGATAAGCTAGGCAGTCAATTCAGCTTTCCATGGTCTTGTCATTTTTCAGAGGTTTAGCTAGGAAAGGAAGCACATGTCTTTCTCTTTTTTGGACCCCACAAGGCCAATGGGGTGTCATCTTCTTGCCTCTTTGGGGCTCAGTCATGGAAGCAAGATAGAGGACCTTTCACTCTGGACCGCACACAGGTACACTCATCACTTCTCCTGTAACTCTTTTTCCTCTTACATGCGCAAGGAATCTTTCCTACATGGTGTGTGGGGTAGAAGGTTGTCCTCTCTCATATTTTTCTCTTACATCTTTCATCAATATGATGAGTAACTTTTGTTCCTCTAAGGAAGGAAAGTGGATATCATACATTTAGTTTAGGGCTTAGTGGAAAAAATAGCCGACTTCTTTAAAATGAGATCTAGACCTCCTTCTATGTTTAATTTTAACATAAATATGTTTAATACATACTATTTCTATGTCTTCTATGATTTAATAAAAATTAGAAACAGCGCTTTATTTATAAACAGACTTACAGACATAATCCTCTAAGGAGCAAAAGTCAGAAAGACTTGTTTTTTTCTATTTGTTACTCTACATTTTCCCCCATGAAACTGTTTGAAAGAAGAAAAAGTCAAAAAGGAAAACGAAATATAAGAGGGAAAATATCCACTAGAAATTCAAAAATAGTACCCTTCCATACATGGAGTCATGTTTGCTTTATACAATTATTTTTCTCTTGGAAAATATATTATTTTCTTGGACAGCACAATCAGAGTTGCGTTATGGCAGTCTCATCCCAAATGTAGGTCAAAATCAATTCCATTTCATGAAATATTTAATAGTAGATTCTAAAGTAGGATACTTAGAGAAGCAATGGATAATTTTGGACATAGTGGGAAAAGGAACTGATTTCTTGAAAGACTGATATGGACCTTTTCTTCATTTAATTCTAATATTAACATAAAAATGTTCAATGGCATGTTAATAAAAATTAGAAATATATTTTTATTTATAAATAGATATAAACATAGTCCATCTCTTGACTATCCGTGGATTTACCTAATTTATAAATGTATCTGAGGTGAACAGACTTTTTCCTACCACCACCCAGTAGGATCAGACAACTAATAACCACAAACAAGAATGACCTGGAAATGCCTACACAGACTGGGTGAGACTGTATGTCTGGGTTTGTGTTTATACGTGCGTTAAAGTATGTCACTCTTCGTTCCAAAACCAAATAGAAATTTTTGATTATTCTGGTTTAATGTAATTCAGAGTTTATCAAACTAAAATCCTAAGTTTCCTGGGTTCATAGTCATATTTGGGAGGGCCAATGAGTCCTCATGATTGACAAATAATAGTGTTGTCTATGCCTTTTCTCCTGTTTGTTGATTCCAGCAATTTAACATTTACTATGCTATCTTATCCCTGAGTCCCCTGAAAGCAGGGTCTGAGACGATGTCATCTAGGGTACAGGTAGTTTATCTGGGACAAGATCAGAGGAAACAGAAATAAGGGAGCAGGGAGAGTGCCATAGGAAGGGGGGGAAAGGCAATAAAGTATGTTTTATTGAGATGGTTACCACCCACGTAGGGCAACTGGGGTTCAAATCCCACTGGGGAATCTGTGAGGGACCATGTAGAACATACCTCAGATTTAACTGACTGAAGCACAAGCAAGTAGGGCATTTATACACCTACTCACATCCTCATTGCTTGAAAGTTGCTCCCAGAGATGTTATCTCCTGTCTCACCTCCAGTCTGCTCCTATTCATTGGAGCTGAGAGTCTACTGTGGTTTTGGAAACCCACAATGAGCTCCATAGTGTGCAACTGAAGTGGGCACTGCCAGTGAGCATACCCCACCCACGTTTGATTTATTGAATTCTCTAAAGCTGAGTTTTCTCTTTGAACAATTATGATAATACTTGCATTGTCCTTCTTTCAGGATTCAGTACTTTCTAGGATTTTTACAATTATATCAATTCAATTATTCCTTGCCACCCAATGTGTGATAGGCAAATATTCACCCCATTTACAGGTAAGAAGTCACGGGCTCAGAAAAGAATATTAATTTTCTAGACCTTCAAACCTCTTCACTGATATTCTTTCCAAGATATTAAGCGGTTTCTATTGAACTAATAGATCTGAAATTTAGAAAGACCTTTGAAATGTCCGAAGACCTTTGAATGAAGCCATAATGATTCAAACTACAAATTCCACCTTGTAACTTTCAGTCCCCAGGAAAACGAATAAAGAATGCCTTAGTCAGAACAGTTTTGGCTGTGACTGGCAGAAACCCAGTTTAGGCAAAGAAGGAATTTATTGGCTCAGGTAAGTGAAGGATGGACAGGGATTCCTCTAGGTGACTTTGTTTCTGTTTATTGGTTCCCTTTGTGTCTGTTATAAACCAGCTTCTTCTCTAGGCTAGAGTGCATTTCCACCCTATTCAGAATTGGAGATTCTGACATTCCCTACAGAATTGAGATTCTGGAGTGTCAGAATCTCCAGTCTCGATAAAAGGGAAACTGGAATCAGGTCTCTCTAAGCCAAAGTTTAAAAATCCCAGAGAAGAGCTCTGGTGGCCCAGTTGCAGTCAGGCATGCACTTTCAAATAGATAATTGATACCAGAGAAGCAGGATCAGCTTGAACTTTCACGTCTTCAAACTCCGGGGGGATTTAGAGTAAAAGCATTTGTTGAAAAAGGTAGAAGGTACATTTTTGGTCAGACATATCAATTGCTATCTGTCTACTCCAAAGGAGAAAATAATGTAACATCTACCTTCTTAGTATTCATTAAACATAAACGCTTAAATCCTTTTTCTTTTTTTCTTTCTTTCTTTTCATTTTTTTTCTTAAGCATATTTGACCAAGTTGGCCAAACTGCTCTAACACTCTTTAGGCGCAATCATCATCTTAGTTGAGGGAAGAAATCCCTACAGAATTGAGATGCAAAATTATTTTTCTATTAAGTATTAGTTATTATTATCTGTTAAAATCTGGGCTATTGCTTGAGAAGTTCCTTGGGTGAAAGAAATGGAAACTAATACCAAGAGCACATTAAAGTGGAAAAGGAAGATAGCCAGATCACTGTCTTTAAAAAGGCAATAGGGTTTGGGGGTTAAAAACATAGATGTTGAAACCCTTACCCATATTTATTCAGAACCCAGCTATCACTTAATTAGCTTGAGCAAGTTGCGTTGTCTCTCTGATCTTTAGCTTTCTCATCTGTAAACTGAGAATAATAATAGAACTCACCTCACAAAGTTGTTGTAAGCACTACTATGAGTTAATACATCGGGCACAGATAAACTTAGCTATTATTTTTGTTATATTGGAAGTGCCGCCAATATAATGGGCTAGATATATTGAGAAGTGGGAGAGGAAAAGCCCAGAAGAGAATTATAAACATTTATGTTCATGAGCTCTTTTTAGTGAATGAAATGAAAATTTAATGATTACTTTGACAAAAGAAAAAGTGAATAGGTCTGTTCTTCAGTATAATGCATGAAGTAAAGTCCAATTGGGATGGAAACAAAGATACGTGGAGATGGGGAAGAAGATCCACACAGACAGAGGTGAAGACGACTGAAAGAGATGAGATGAGTAATCACAGAGGTCAGGCAGGAAGACTTTAAGTTGGAAGGAGAAAGTTAGGAAGGCTTGGGAAGGCCAGAAATACATTTCAGGTTGCAGAGATTATATACCATTGAAGAAGGAACATCAGGGCCTTTATAGAAGAGACAAAACAGCTGACAAGAAAAAGAGGAGATTCAGTCTCTGTGTTGGGAGAATAATTTAAAACAGCAGTTAGTTCATTCTGTTCTTGCAGCTACAACTGTCAGCACTCTGGTAAGATCATGTGATTGGAGAAGATGATGAATAAAGAGAAGAGGTAGTCAGAGTCATTGAGGAAAGCATTGTGAAAATAGTATGTAAAAGTGCATCCATATCATCAAGAAATCAGTGGGACCCAAATAAAACTTGAAATATTAAAGCCCCAAGCACATCCAGTCAATAAATATAGTCTTCCTCATATCATTTGTTTAATGATTCCTATTGGTATGCATTTCAACAGAGATAATGAATGGTACAAGGTTGACAGAGCCGCTTGGAATGTGCATAGGAAATGGACAGTTGATTTATGTAGACCAGAGAACTACATCAAGGTCTGAAGTCCATCGTGACCAAATGACAATTTTGGCCCTCTACCACTCTCTAAATGGGCCCTAGAAAAAGACTGCTTGGATTGACATCTCAGCTCCAACACTGTGTGCAACCGTGGACCTTGCTTAACTTCTCCAAGCCTCAATTCCGCCATGTATGAAATTAGAATAAGGGTACCTATTTCATATGATATAAAAACTAGATGAACAAATATATGTAAAGTGTTTATTATACCCATGCCAGGTACAAAGTAAACAGTATATGTGTAAGTGTCCAGTAGTATAATCTTTGTAGGGGATGCCATCTTCCTTTTGAAGCTCACTGGTTAGATCCATTCTATGAACTCTTTGTTTTGACATAATATATTTAAAGGTGAGACATTTAAATTATTTCAAAGTGTTCTTTTTCTTAATAACTGTTTTATTTGTTTACAAAAATAGATAAAAATGAGGGGAAGGGATGCAAAGTACTAAGGCAGCCACAACTATTCCCAGCAATGGCTGGCTGAGGGCATCACTCCTAAGTCATCAAATAACAAACATTCAATACACACAATCACATTGACCACATTCATCATGTCGGTTATAAAGGCCTAAATCTCTTCACATAAAAGTCTTAGATTTGTGTTGGTCCTGCAAGGGCTAGCACACATTATCTGTATCTCAGAATTTTATTTTCAGTTTGGAAGAAATGGGTTTCTGGAAGAGGGATGCTTGAAAAGCTGTGCCTTTGTGCTTTCCAGCAGAGTTCTGACCAATAAACTAAGGAGTTGTACCGGAGGACCCGTCCTCTAATGCAATAGAGACTCCCAGAGGCATTTTTTCAAAATAACAGGGACTGCACAAGCAGAATAGTCTCTCCAAAGTGGTAGAGATATAGGTCCTTGAAATGGCTGCTCAGTTGGGAAAAGTTTCCAGCCACTTTCTCCCCTGACAAACACAGACCTCAGGGACATATCCCTGTGCTATTTGCAAACGAGTGGAGGCCGTGGCTAGAGAAGAGAGATTTCAGTAAAAGAACCTTCCCATCAGCAAATACCCTCCAAACCCTAATGGCCATGGGCAAAGGTAATACTTACCTTTGAACAAGTTACAAAACCCTGTCTGAAGAATGGAAAATATTCAAGCAAAAATTTCCCATGGTCATTTATAACATCAAAAAGAAAAAAAACTTGAAATACTACTTTTTCTGGCCTAAGGCAGTCTCAATTTTTCTTTCTACAACATGGCAATTATCATCTTTGAATATTTCTCTCTGTTAGGTGCATAATCAGTAAGTAATTAGTCAGGCTCTAGCCTTAGGGGGAAAAACTCATCTAAATAGATATTCCCTATGGACTCAAAATCAATTGAGATAAAGGTCAATCACATAACTCGATCTAGATGAGATGTATGTCTGAGTATTGACTGGTTACAAAGACAGCATTTGAAATAATTTTATAATTATTGAGGAGGCTTTGCTCTTTCCTCACAGCAAGGCTCTGGTAATAGACCTGCCTGTTGGATCAAGTCAGTGGTCGTTTAATTATATCCTCTTTAACAAAATTTGTTAAATTTATTTTTTAAATTTATTTTTCAATTACAGTTGACATACAATATTCTATTAGTTTCAAGTGTACAACATAGTGATTAAACACTTATATAACTTATGAAGTGATTGCCCTAATAAGTCTAATACCCACCCGACACCACACACACAGTGATTACAGTGTTATTGACTATATTCCCTATGCTGTACTTTATATCCCTTGACTATTTTTATAACTGGCAATCTGTACTGCTTAGTCCCATTCCCCTTTTCACCCTTCTTGAACTAAATGTAACATTCCTTCTGAGTCTGAGCCATCCCAGGATAAAAGCTCACCCACCATCCACAGCTCCTCCCAGTTGTCCCCCAATTAGCAGCTCCACCAGTTCTTATTCCACTGCTTCCCTGGTCCCCTGGCTCCCATTTTGCCTCCATACATTGGGTACGATTCTTCATGAAGTGCTTTGGAATGATGCCAGTGTCCCGTACTTTCAGCAGACTTCCAGGACACCACCTCCTATTTCTGTGCTCTAGCTTCCTACAGCAGCTCACCCACCCATGTTGCACCTGCCTAGGTTCAGCTTGACACTCAGACTGACTTCCTTCTGACCAGGAGAATGAGAGGGGAGTTTCAAACAAATGCTGGAATTTCAGAGGCCAGATACAATATAGACCCAGCTTCAACCAGATTTTAGTCAAATTACCTGTGACCATGAAGGCTCCAAGAGATGTTGACTGTCAGTCTGCAGTTCTCAAGTGTCAGTCTTTGTGCAGAGTTCTAAGCAATTTGGTGGGCATCTGGGGCAACACATCAGTGCTTTTGGAGAAGGATCTGCCAAGAAAAACACTGTGCCTCAGTCCCAGGTTGGAGGAAAGTCAGACACAGGACAGTTACACTAACTAACTGGAACACTGGGATTGAGACTTTCATCCCAATTATAAGAATTGGGGCACACAGGTCTGGGTCGTTTGGTGCTGAAACATGCCAGTGACCACCTCCTTTACTACATCCAAGAAAGAGCAATCCAATTGCAGTGGAGGTGACAGTAGAAACAGGATGAGCTGTTTCCAAGTCTGGCTGTTGTTTCACTCCAGCCCCATCCTGTTTCCTCCCACTCCTGATTCTGATGATAACATCTAAAGGAGAGAAAGATTTACTCAGAGCTGCCATCAAACTCCCACCTGAGTGTAGGTTGCAGCTATGCAGAAAAGCTTAGCACGTATGCAGTTCCCATGAAAAGAAAAGCTTCTGCCTGTTTTATTTTTTGGTGTAGCCAGACAGGTAGAAATCTCAGATGATGCTGATATGAGTAATGAAGTAATTTATAACCTGTTTGCCAGCAAATTGATCTTCAAGTAATCTGACGCGTTACATACACAGGCATGCTCTAAGCAATCAACACACAGACAATAAGTGCAATGGAAAAAATTCTTCATCTTAACTTTTTTTTAATTATAATTTATTGGGGTGCAATGGTTAGTAAAATTACATAGGTTTTAAGTGTAAAATTGTGTAATACATCATCTGTATATCACGTTGTATGTTCACCACCCAGAGTCAGTTCTCTTTCCATCACCATGTATTTGACCCCCTTTACCCTCTTCTACTACTCCCGGCCCCTTACCCTCTGGTAACCACTGAACTATTGTCTGTGTCTATGAGTTTTTGTTTCTTTATTTGTTTGCTTTCAGTTTTATATCCCACATATATGTGCCCTCGGATATATGATTGGATAAAGAAGATGTGGTATATATACACAATGGAATACTACTCTGCCATAAGAAAAGATGAAATAGTGCCATTTGCAACATCTTATCTTTTTTGCTTAGTTTTAAATAAGGGTTTTAAATTCTCCATGATGGTGACCAACACTTCCTGGTTTGCCTGGGGCCTTCTCGGTTTGAACACTGAAAATCCCTTGTTCAGGAGCACTCCTTAGCTCCATGCAAGCCAGGATAGTTGATCACCTTAATGGAAATTCAGAAACCTGGATTGGAGCCTTTCTGTAGCACAGATTAAATGTGAAGTTTAGGGCATATCAGTTAACATATATCCAATCCTCAGACAATCTAAAGCAAGTTTAAGACCTACATAAAACATTCCATGGATCTTTTTTATTACATATATCAAAGGTTCTCAACCAAAGAGTAGGCATTGACACAAAGCAAAACAAACCCTGAGTAGTGTCAAAATGTTCCCTGTCCCTCTTGCCCTTTGTTAAAACCACAGAGAGAAGGTTGAAAAAACAGGTCCAGCAAAAATTGAGTAGCTTTAAATATTTCAGTATTTATTAGAAAATTTATTCACTTTTAGTATGAATTTAATGTGTATTTTAAAAATAATTATTTGCTTTTTTATTATTACTTTCAGGTGTACAAAACAACATAGTGATTAGACTTTTAAACCCCTCACAATGTGATAACCCCAACAAGTCTACTACCCATCTGACACTGTATATAGCTATTACAATACCATTGACTATACTGCCTATGCTGTACTTTACATTACGCGACTGCATATTTTTTTAATTACAGCTGACATTCAATATTATTTTATATTACTTTCATGTGTACAGTGCAGTGATTAGGCATTTATATAATTTATGAACTGATCCCCCAATAAGCCTAGTACCCCTCTGACACCGTACATACTTTTTACATTATTGACTATATTCTCCATACTGTATTTCACGTCACTGTGACTATTTTGTAACTACCAATCTGTACTCCCTAATCCCATCACCTTTCTCACCCATACCCTCAAACCCCCTTCCATCTAGCAACCATCAGTTTGTTCCCTATATCTATGAGTCTATTTCTATTTTGTTTGTTCATTTATACTGTTCTTTAGATATCATATATAAGTGAGATGATATATATTTGTCTTTACATATATATTTGTCTTTATTGGTCTGAGTTATTTCACTTAATATAATCTCCTCTAGATCCATCCATGTTGTTGCAAATAGTAAGTTTTCATTCTTTTTTATGGCAATGTAATAGTACATAGTATAAATGTATCACAATTTCTTTATCCAATCATCTATTGATGGGCATTTCTGTTGTTTCCATATCTTGCCTATTGTGAATAGTGCTGTAGTAAACATAGGGTGTATATATCTTTTCAAATTAGTGTTTTGGATTTTTTTGGATAAATACCCAGGAGTGGAAATGCTGGGTCATAAGGTAGTTCAATTTTTAATTTTTTGAGGAAACTCCATATCATTTTTCATAGTGGCCACACCAATTTGCAAACCCACCAACAACGCACAAGGATTCCCTTTTCTCCACATCCTCGCCAACACTTGTTTGTTGATTTATTGAAGATTGTCATTCTGACAAGTGTGAGGTAATATCTCACTGTGGTTTTCATTTGAATTTCTTGCTGATTAGTGACATTGACCATCTTTTCATATGTCTATTGGCCATCTGTATGTCCTCTTGGGAGAAATATCTTTTCAGGTTTTCTGCCCATTTTTTAATTGGATTGTTTATTGTTTTGGTGAGGAGTTGTATGAGTTTTTTATAAATTTTGGATGCTAACACCTTATCAGATGTATCATTGGCAATATCCTCTCTCATTCAGTAGGATGTCTTTTCATTTTGTTGATGATTTCCTTTGCTGCAAAAACTTTTTAGGTTGATGTAGTCCCATTTGTTCATTTCTTCTTTTGTTTTCTTTGCCTGAGGAGATATATCAGTAAAGATATTACTAAGGGTAATATCTGAGACTTTACAGCTTATGTTATCTACTAGGACTTTTATAGTCTCAGGTCTTACATTTAAGTCTTTAATCCATTTTGAGTTTATTGTTGTATATGGTGTAAGAAGGTGGTCTAGTTTCATTTTTTGCATGTACCTGTCCAGTTTTCCCAGCACCATTTATTTAATAGACTGCCTATACCCCAATATATACTCTTCCTTTGTCATAGATTAAATGACTAAATAGGCATGGATTTATTTCTGGGCTCTCTATTCTGTTCCATTGATCTGTGTGTCTGTTTTTATGCCAATACCATGCTGTTTTGATTACCCTGGCCTTCTGGTATAGTTTGATATCAGGTAGCATGATATCTAGCTTTGTTCTTCTTTCTCAGGATTGCAAGGGTTATTTGGGGTTTTTTTTATGGTTCCATATAAATTTTAGGATCATTTGTTCTAGTTCTGTGAAAAATGCCATTGGTATTTTGATAGGGATTGCATTGAATCTATAAATTGCTTTGGGTAGTATGGACATTTTAACTATATTAATTCTTCCCAGCCATGAACATGGTATATTTATTTCCATTTATTTGTATCTTCTTTAATTTCTCTCTTCAATACCTTATAATTTTCTGAGTACATGCCTTTTACTTCCTTGGTTAAATTTATTCCTAGCTTTTTTTGTTTTTGTTTTATTAAATTGTAAATGGGATTGTTTTCTTAATTTCTCTTCTTGATAGTTCCTTATTAGTGTATAAAAATGCAACTGATTTCTGAATATTAATTTTATATCTTGCTACCTTGCTAAATTCATTTTTCTCAGTTCTAATAGTGTTTTGGTGGAATCCTTGGGGTTCTCGACGTATGGTATCACGCTATCCCACTTGTCTGCCTTTTATTTCTTTTTCTTGTCTGATTGCTATGGCTAGGACTTCCACACCTATGTTTAACAAAAGTGGTGAAAGTGGGCATCCTTGTCTTGTTCTTGGTCTTAAGAAGAATGTTTTTAGATTTTCCCCATTGAGTATGATATTAGCTGTGGATTTGTCATATGTGGTCTTTATTATGTTGAGATATGTTCCCTTTATTCCTACTTTGCTGAGAGTTTTTAATCATAAATGGATACTGGATTTTGCAAAACTCTTTTTCTCTTCCTATTTATATGACCATATGATTTTTATGTGTCATTTTGTTTATGTGGTATATAATGTTAATTAATTTGCAGATATTGTACCAACCTTGCCCACCAGGAATGAATCCCATTTGATCATGGTGTATGATCATTTTAATGTATTGCTGAATTCGATTTGCTAATATTTTGCTGAGGATTTTTGTATCTATGTTCATTAGGGATAGTGGCCTATAGGTTTGTTTTTTGTTTTGTTTTGTGTTTTGTTTTCGTAATGTCTTAGTGTGCGCTGGAATCAGGGTAATGTGGCCTCATAAAATGAGCTTGGGAGACTTCCCTCCTATTGAATTTTTTGGAATAGTTTTGAGAAGAATAGGTGTTAATTATTTTATGAATGCTTGGTGAAATTCACCTGTGAAGCCATCTGGTCCATGACTTTTGTTTGTTGGGAGCTTTTTGATTACTGATTTAATTTCATTAGTAGTTACTGATTGGTTCAGATCTTGTTTCTTCTTGATTCAACCTCGGAAGACTGTGTGCTTCTAGGAATATATGCATTTCTTCCAGATTGCACCATTATTTACAATTGCCAAAAAATGGAAACAACCTAAGTCTCCATCAACAGACGACTGGATAAAGAAGCAGTACATACATACAATGGAATATTACTTGGCCATTAAAAATGAAATCTTACCATTTGTGACAACATGAACAGACCTGGAGGGTATTATGCTAAGTAAAATAAGTCAGACAGAGAAAGACAAATACTATATGATCTCTCTTATCTGCGGCATATAAAGAATAGAATAAGCAAATAAATGAAACAGAAATAGACTCATAAATACAGAGAACACTCTGGTGGTTGCCAGTGAGAGATGTTGGGGGGGCTGGGTGAAAAAGATGAAGGAATTAAGTACAAATTAGTTACAAAATAGCCACAAGGATGTAAAATAGCTACAAGGATGTAAAATACACAATAAGGAATATAGTCAATAGTACTGTAATAACTATGTATATTGCCAGGTGGGTACTAATTGGGGGGTTGGAGGGGTCACTTTGTAAATTACATAAATGTTTAACCACTATGTGCTACAGCTAAAACTAATTTAACACAATATTTAATGACAAATGTGATTGAAAAAAATTTTAAGTAAAAAGATGAATAATAATTTAAAAAAATAATAGAATCCTTTCCTTCCCCTCTTCGCCCAGTCAAGCTGACACATAAAAATTATGGTTAATTTTATGTGTCAGCTTGACTGGGCTAAAAGCCCAAATAGCTGGTAAAACATTATTCCCGGTGTATCTGTGATGATGTCTCTGGAAGAGTTTAGCATTCGAATCAGTAGACTGAGTAAAGATTGTCCTCACCAGTGTGGGTGGGCATTGTCCAATCTGTTGAGGGCCTGAACAGAACAACAAAGTGAAGGAAGAATGAATTTGCTGTCTCTGCTTGAACTGAGACATCCATCTTCTCCTTCTCTGGGACATTGGCTCTCCTGGTTCTCAGGGCTTTGGACTCAGATAAGGACTGACACCATCCACCCCTTCATACTTAATTACATCTGCAAAGACCCTATTTCCAAATGCCCTAGTTCTAGTGTCACATTCATAAGTACAAGGGTTAGAACTTGAACTTATCTTTTAGAGGAACACACTACAACCCACAGGAGATACTGTAAGAAAAAAATCTAGCCACAAACTGAGAACTAATATTTTCAACAAAAGTTTCATATTAGATACACAGTCTCTCCTCTCTCTCATTTAGTTCTGACACTAATAGCAAAGTTCCCTTTAATTTGAAAATACGTATCTGAAGAATGAATGGTGGTAATTGAGAACGACAAAGTTTCAGGGACATACAGGTCTAAAAACTAGTTTGCTGGCTGAAAAAAATGTTTTTCAGAGTTTCTGCAGTTTTCAGTGCTAAAGCAAACTTTTTTCCTTACTATCCTGTTTACATTATCATTTTAAAATATTGGTTCCAAAGTATTTTTTCTACCCAAAGGGCTATTTTTAAAATACAAATGGAGACAGCTTTGCTGTATTATTCTCCATTTGGATGACTCATATAGCAAGACTAGAGAAAAATGAAAATCATCAAATCTGATAAAAGTCAAAACAAGTCAAGACTGGAGAAAAAAAATCTGCCTCAGAAAAAGGAAAGTGTGTGTGTGTGTTAATTTAAGGGGGAAAAAACTATTTATTTGGACTTTGGATCTCATGTCCTTTTCTTCTTTTTGTTTTTCTTTCTTTCTTTTCTTGTTTTCTTTTTCTTGTCTTTTCTTTTTTTTCTTTTTTTTCCATTCTCAAGTGGTGGACACTGTTTACAGAAAGGAAAAAAGTCTCAACTGCTTCTACATATACAAATTTATTTTTACCTGCCTAATATGAAAACTGTATAATGTAAAATAATGAGGGATTGTGACCACTAATATAATTATTCATATAATAATAACCAATAAAATGTGTTGCCTAAATGTTTATACATTGGTAGAAATCATTCAAAACCTAAAATTACTGTGTCTTCAAGGTAAATAATTAAGTAGTTTAGTACAAATAGCTTAGATGTCCTCAACTTTGTATGATCTGACCATAATTTCTTGGCTTATTTGATGACAAATCCAGGGCATGCTGAGTTCAGGAGCTCAAATAAAGTCATTGAGAGCCATACCTTGGCTCTCCTCTCTGTAGACTTCATGGTCAGGATCCTCGAAGAAAAGAGGCTCTTTTAAGCCTATACCACTCCACCTACCTGCAGCTTTGGCTGAAAGACAAAACTGGGTTACCTGAACCAAACACTGTAGCCAGAGGAACTATGTGTATGATGTTCTTAGATCTGGATCCATCGCACGTGATAACAGTAGCTACAGGTTATTTCCTCAAGGGAAATAACAATAATAGAAACTGTAAAATATAACAGTAACCAAGTGCTATTACTAAAAAAAAAAAGAGGTAGAGAGAGATTGAGAGAGAGAGAGAGAGAGAGAAAAGGGGGAAAATAGAAGTCAACTCCATCTGGGCACCTAATGTAAAGAGGTGTTCAATTACATCAGTGTCTTTTTGTATAAAGGATGGTATGTTTAGTTAACTGATGGGAAAGGGTGATGAAAGTTAGCATCGCTGAGTATCTTATTTCATTTTTACATCTATGTGCTAGCTGATGCTCTCTTGTTCTGCAGTTGAGAAAACTGACGTATGGAGATGGTCAACAACCTCATAACTAACAAAAGACAAAGCCATCCCTGGAACCAGAGCTTCAAGCTCTGAAGTCCATGTTATTTTTCCTCGCCAGGAGGCCTAGCACTCCTACCACTGAAAGAAGGTCACTGAATGAGGGTAACACTGGATGCAGTCAAGACAGGATCATGAAAATGTGTTTGTGAGAAGGGAGCAGCTGTACTGTCCTTGATATTTGTCACACTGTAAACCATGTCTGCACCCAGGAGGCTGGTCCAAAAAAAAAAAGAAAATCCCCTTACACTGAAGTGAAGCCCAGTTTATAATTCAGGGAGTTCACAGAAAATGGTACTATGTTAGGATATTTTTGTATCACATAATTTCCCTGTGTTGTCTGAAAAAAAAAGTATTTCTGTTTATATCAACTCATATCTATGTAAAGGATGCAAAATAGGACAACAATTTAAAATTGAAAGAATAACCATGTTGTCTTCTGCCCTTCCTGGAAGCCTTTCTAAAAAGCACAAATGCAGATGTACATGTAACACAAAATGTTGTCCTATTCCAAGATGCTTTGTTTCCCTGCTCAGGTGATCCAGAAACAGTCTCCCTGGGTACTTTGAACTCTCCCTCTGCATTAAATAATTTCCATTGGAACTGGGGCTAAAGAGAACATCTTAGAGCTCAAATATTATGCCACCTAAATGAGAATTTTTATTTCCCCCGTTCTCCCTTTTGCTAGATAATCAGTAACTGCCAATACATATCTCTTAATGATATATAACTCTTGGACAAGCCTGGAAAATGATGTCTGATTAATCTGCAAAGTTTCCTCCTTCTATAGAACTCAACATTGATGTTTAAAAAGAGAGGCTTTGCAGCTCAGATGAAGCAGAAAGGAATCCAAATATTCCCCAAGTAACTCAGCCTTTTAGCCATAGAAGAAAACTCCTGTATCAAGATTCTAGAATTTTTCTTTGTCTTGGTAATTTTCCAACATTTGTTTTCATTCTTCCAAATGCCACATCAAAGTCACAGATGGCAGCATGATTTGAGCAGGTTTGAGCTTCTCTGTTCTTTAATCCAACTCCTAAATTGGATTTGGATTAGATAGAAGTTAATATTAACCTCTCAGCCTTCCCACCCCAGTCTTCCCTTTTCTGCTCCTGGTTGTTTCGTCTGATTGAGCTTTCAATTGTTTGACCCCATTAGTATTTCTTACCAGCACAATTAAAGTGCCAAATGTCTTGGTAATGTCAGCACCATTATCCCAGTACCTTCAGTGTTTCCCTTCTTATTTCAATTTGTACTCTCAAATCTAAACTAATTGAGGTTATCAGGAGAACGCTGAGTGGCTAATTTTTCCTATGTATAAAATGTAATGTTGATAGTAGGTTTAGGCTTGGAGTTTAGTAATTAAATATTATACTATAGGCTGTTTCTACATGGTGCAAAATATTCATCCAATATCCAAACATGTGGCTCAGGACTTTTTCTATTTTTCACCTTTTACCTAGATGCTTGATATGTTTTAGATATGACCTTAAATCTTAAAATTATAAAAGTGCATATACATTTCATGTATTAAGATTTAAAGATGTTTGTTAATGCACCAAATTTCAATAACTATAGAAATATTAATTCCTACACAGAGATGTGAAGATCGTACATGCTTCTTTTTAGAATTCAATAAAAAATTATTGAATGTTTGCTATGTGAAAAGCACTGGTATGGGAATTTGAGGGATGTAATAAGTCTGAAAGGATCTGCCCTCAAGTTCATGTATGTGACATACAGTTTAACTGGTTGACCCAAGCGTATTATTACAGTACACGTTATTACTTCACTGTAAAAGATCTCTGCTTACAGATGCCATTAATCCTACTTGTGTTTTTGTTGTTGTTGTTGTTGTTGTTTTTACCAGTTTCCATACATTTGTGGGCTATAGCATGTAATTCCAGATTTGGCTTAATGAATTAATTCATTCAACAAATATATGAGCACCTACTATGTTCTAGGCATTGTACATGGCATGGGAGTAGAGAGAGAGAGTCATCTTCCGACTCATGGAACATATAGTCTGTGGTAGGTGAGGCCACCCTGAAAAATCCACTGTGTAATGTGTATGGAACAGGTCAGGGAGGCCTACACAGTGTTCTCGGGAGCACTAAATAGAGGACCGTGTGTTCACATTTTTATGTTCGTCTCTACTTAGGTTCCAAATTTCAAACTTTCTCCTTGTTCCTCTCCTTCCCTCTAACTGGGGTATCCTAGTATTCCAAAAAACAGACCCTTGGAAGAAGCACATAATCAGATAGACTTTTAAGTCTGGCTCCACCACTGACAAGCCATGTGTCCTTGGACAAATTTTTTTACCTTCTCTGAGTCTGAATGTCTCCCTCTATAACATGGAGATGTTACTATGTCTGCATATATTTGATGTGAGAGTGAAGGGGAGAAAACAAGTAAGGTGCTTACAAAGTGCCTAAGTATAATAAATGTGAGTACTCTCCCCCACACAGCCACAGTGTAAATTACCTTATTGGTCATATCTCACTTGTTAACTGGCCTGACTTATAAAGATAATAGCTAACATTTATTGAATATATACAATGAGCCAAGCGATCTAACCTTCTGGCTCTAATTGTTCTTCTCATAGATTTCTATTTCTATCTTTGGGTCGTCTAGCCTCCTAGTCACTTCCTGGCTTATTCAGGCTGCTGACAGACCCACACTACCTTCTCTGACTGCACCTCACTACCCATTATCCCGATTGGAGGCCTTTTGCTCCCAGTGTTATATGTGAAGGAACAGTTTCTAGGCACAAAGCCACAAGGATAACCCTATTGTTGGGAACAATAGGCTTCCTTCTCCGCAGTCTTTTCCTGTTTTCCTTTCAAAATGCCCCTGGACAGATGCTACTGAACTTGAAACCAGTCTTGTGATCAAATTCTGCCAAAATACTGCTGACTGGGATAAGCACATAGAAACCTTTTAACTCTTTCCTGTCTGCTATTTACAGGTTGTACTTGTCATCTAAAAAGAAGAAAATTTGCCATTTAACTGTGCTACAGGCAGAGTAAGATAAATATCAGTATAAAAAATACAAGGTACTTTGAGAAAGAGTTCTCACAGAATCTCAAGGGACCCAGGCCTGGCTCCTCACAACGTATTTCATTAACCACTTGACAGAAGTTTAAGAAGAATAACTTGCCAATAAACTCTTATTGACATCTATTCTATTTCCATTTCCCTTTCCTTTGAAGAAAAGCTTTACTTCTGTGAATATACAATCTATACCACAATCTCCTACCTGAAGGAAAGAAAAGAGTAGCTGGAAACTACCTAGACTCTTCAATCTGTTGCTTATGCCAGAAACCAAACAACTAGTTTTGCAACGACAACACTTAGAAGGTGGAGGGCAGGGAAGTGGCAAGCTAAGCAACCAACCACTGTCAATACCTTAGAAAGATGTAAAGACTGCTCTGACCAACAACCACACATGTATCCACTCAGTTCCTGGTTCCTGGAGGTAGTTCACTAGGAGAAGTCAGCACTAGTGGAGGTGTACAGATTGAAAGCTATCTTCATGGCAGCTTGATGTAATGTCCATTATTTATCGTAATAACTTATGAGCCCAACACATCTGAAATTAAGGGAGAAGTTAATATCTTGTCAGTCAATATCCTTCAGTTTCAAGGTGTTGTGTTAACCAGTTCAGAATGTTTCTTCCATCAGCTTCTTGTTGTCACCTTGGAAATCTAAAGAAATTTTATTTGTGCCACAATCTGTCCTTGGCAGTTTCTTGGTCAAGGTTGTTAACTTTGTCAGTAATAGCTTATACCCATCTTAATTACTCTTTTAAATTTATTTTAATGTATGCAATGAAATAAAATCATCCACTTTTAATTAATCATGATCACAGTACTCATCCACAATTACCTTTAGCCTAATAATATATGTTATGCTTTTATGTGCCACCCAGGCCTAGGAATCTTTACTGGGAGTAGTAACCCCATGGTCTGGGACCAGCCTCTCTGGGAATACTTTGAGACTTGCTATTGCCCAAGGAGGCTGCCAAGGAAAAGGGGCAGGGCCATTCTATCTGCAGACCCAGCAGACTCTCTCCCACCCCTAGCGTGAAAAATTTCTGGCTTTCCTCGGCAACTCTAAAGGGACCCCCTTCCCTACGCCCCCCACACCACTTCTCCACTCTTTGCAAGCCCAATCAGTCAGAAACGCAGAAAGAGGCATTGCTTTCCCAGAGTTTCTATTTTCTGCTCTGCAACAACAACAACAAAACTCTTAAAGCAAAGAACAAAAGTAATCTGCTTGAAATAAGAAAGAAGAGAATATAGGAGTAAAGAACACACAAAATACTGTTTAGAGACAATCCATGAGGGCAGCTCTGGCCCAGAGAATGTGTTCAACACATGTATTTATTGAAAGAATGAGTGGATTTGAATTGTTAACGTATAATCCTATCATGTGTTTTGTAGATATTTGAGTGTGTTGACAGGTGGCTTACATGTATACAGGGAGAGAAATGCAAGCTGACTTTTATGGGCAGAAGGAGGACAGTCTTTCTGTTCCCTGTACTATCTACCATAGCACCACATCCCGCTCTGAGGCCAACTGTGTGCTTGCAGATACCACCACAGTCATCTTAGTAAAATAAGAGAAAACTGGAGACTGTCCTTCTAATACATGAAACCCACGATGTGTTTTCCACAGGCTAATGACAGTCTGTCTTCCACTCAAGATGAACAGAGAATGTGAGTGATTGAGAGACAGAATGGGCTGTAGGAGACCCTCGCCCACATATGAAGCAGAATGGAGTGTTTTGGGTATAAATCAGTTTCAATCAAGCAGGTTCTAACAAATCATATAATATGATATTTAGATAACTATCTCCTCAAGTGGTGAAAATATTTCCACTTCCCTCTTTCAAAGCTGAGATAAGTTTTGGAAAGGAGATTTATTACCCTTCTTCATAAAGGTCAGAGAGGGAGGGAGGGAGGGAGGGAGGGAGGGAGGGAGGGAGGGAGGGAGGGAGGGAGGGAGGGAGGGAGGGAGGGGGGAGGGAGGGAGGGAATACGATTCTGATATAGTTCTTCAGCTGGATTTTTTCTTATTTTTCCAGAAGACATCCAGCAATTCGGCTATCCTTGCAGAAGTTTCATTCAACTCTCTAAGAGTACATATTGTCTAATATGTAGTTGATGCTTAAGAATATCAAATAAAGAACAATCATTTCCTGGAAATTGAGCCCTCCCTCTATTTGGAATTTACAAAATGTGCTTGTTCCTTCAGTATTGAAGCCGATCTTCACTTTGGCAAGTCACTTATCCTACAGGACTCGTTCTTTTAAGAACAAGCCCCCAGCTCCAGGAAACACATCGACTTAAATGTAAGCAGGCTGCAGTTTGCTCCCTAATAACCTTGTGACTATTTTGTTTCTGTTTGGCTCTAAAGATTGAAGCACCAGCTCATCTGCACTTTCAGAAATCCAGTTTCCTTTTTTATCCCATTTCTTGCTTTATGGTGCTTCCTAGCCCACTATTTCCATAGATTGATAATCTTATAAAGAGCACCCCCTCTTGCAGCAAACTCCTGTTTGTCTCTCAAAGATACAGCTAACCATTCATAGACCTGCTCCATGAACGCCAGCCCCAATCCTAAACAGGCTAGGTCAGATGTCCCTGTCTCAGAACTGGACTCTTTATCAAAGAGTTCTGACCCTGGATTTCTAGTTTTAAAAGAATCCCAGGATAGCAACATATAAGGCTAGCTGAATATAGGTATCGAATTCGTTTCAATCATTGGGAAAGCCAAGCTCTTAAACAAGATATTCAGCTTTCTTTAAGCAGATGCCTTCATTTACTATTCAAGCTAGTGCAGAATCATTCTTTTGTGATACTCACCCTAAAGACCAGCCAGGAAAAATGCTGTTATCCTTTTATTCTAAAACTACAGGATACATTTTCCAGAGGGTGATTTAGGTGCTTAATAAAACATATGCACCCAGAGGCACTGGATCTAGTGACAGAGTCAACAGGTGGAGGCGCGTCTCATCCTCCTCACCATAGGAAGCACGCTGCCTAGTGTTGCAGAAGCTATTTTTCAACACAATTATGACAGGGAAATGCTCCAACTCACACTTACTGGGGAATGCCACATCGCATAAGCCATATGATGAATGAGGGGAAAAATCAGGTCACAGAGCATTATTGGAGAGACAAATGACATCCAAGTATCCAACTGTAAAATTACAGGTGAGGATGCTGGCCTAAGTCAGCACCTCTGACGGAAATAGCAAGTCTCACAATTGCTGCTCATGTGCCTGAGGGCCCATATTCTATGAGATGATGTTCACCCAGAAATGCTCTCTGTAGGTGACTGCCTGGTCTCCAGCCTCACCATCCTTCTTCTATCCAACTGGGGCCATCTGACCAACCCTTAGTTTCAGCCCTGTTAATATCATCAGAAACGAACCCTCGCCTTAGCAATGAGGATTTAAGAAATTCTAGACCAATATTTGGATGTGACACTCATTCCAGCCCTTGTCTCCTAGAACATAAATTCACAACTGCATCTGAATAGTTTTCTTCTGCTCACTCAAAATTTATAAAAGCATGGCTTTTGAAACCAGATGGGCGTAAGTTCTAATCCTATTCCCACTGGGGAAGTTTTAATATTTCACTTCTTGCCTGTGGAATAAAAAGAAAACATTTACTTGCAGAGTTGTTCTAAGCATTCACTAGATGGTAAATATAAAATCGCCTAGCAAAGAGTCTAGCACATGGTAGGTACTTAACTTGTCGCTTTTTAAAATTTCCGTATTACAATTCTTGAGTTTTCCTCTAGTTTTGGTCTGACATCTTGGTTGTTGAAATTTCTAATATCTCATCTCAAAATTGTTAGCATTCTCATGAGGCATTTATTCTTTGAGGCCTGCACTGTCCAATGCAGTAACATTAGTCCTATGTGGCTAATTACATATGAAATTTAATTATATATTTTAAATAAAATTAAATATTCAGTTCCTTGGTTGCACTAGTCACATTTCAAGTGCTCAGTGGCCACATAATGAGTGGCTACTGAATTGGACAACACAAATAGAGAATAATTCATTATAGCAAGAAGTTCTATTGGACAGCATTGACAGAGATAATATCAAGAAACTTACTAATTTATTTCACTGCTTAGTCCTGAAGTATTTTATAACCTTTACTTAATGTGTCAACAAATGACAGATGGACCAGAGGCCACCAGCTTCTGTGACACAAGTTATGAATCTTGAAAATTGTTCATGCTTATTGTGGTTACATAAATAATAAGATTTTCAGTTTTGAGTCTACTATTCTTAGTTTAGGGTACCATTGTATAAGAGCAATTAACCCAAGACTTAAATGACCTTTAAAAATAGAAATCACATTAAATATCCTTGAAAGGTTTTAAAATATTTCTCCTCAAAAACTGAAGAGTTGAACTAAATATTCCCAAAGATTGGGTCTCAGAGGAGTACCAATGTCTAATATTTTATGTCCAATTCAATAGTTGGCACACAATATAATGTTTGCCATTATCCTCTATTCACTCATTCAACCAGCAAATATTTTTGAGGACCTGGTATAGGCCAGAACTTCGGTTAAATGCTGAAGACACAGTAATGCACAAAATAAAAATATGTCTTTTTTAAGGTACTTACAGATTAATATTTTAATTCAGGCTGATTTAGATTAATAATATTATAAGAATTTTTGGTTGCTTTATTTTCTCACCTCAGAATAAATGGCTTATTCTTCTGTCACCATGTACATGGAGAAAGAAACTGTCCACTAGCATCTGCATGTTCAAGTCAGAATTACATTTTCCAAAGCCACCCTTTCCTGGTCTCACTTAACCAGCCACCAGTTTGGACTAAGTCACCAAGATGGCAAATATGTTTCACGTTATAAACCAACGGTAATTAATTGTCAGGTTATATCTAATTACTTGCACTACCTGGGGCAAAAATGAGGGGGGTGGGGTGGGAGGAGGTGTTATTCCAGAGTCAGAAGGCAAACAGGGGCAGACATAGAGGCATGAAATAGCATCAAGTTCAAATGACTTGTCTCCAAATTGCTCTTGTGATCTTTGGTGGTTCCCAACCTGAATCAGTTTCATTCTTTCTATTAGTTTCTCTAGAAAAAGTTCTCTCTTCTAAACTTCCTCCTAACCAAAGCATCTGTTCACATACAAATCATCTTATTATCATTATTAAATTTAACATTCTTAAAATTCAACTCTAAATTTGATGGGCTCGTAATTTACAAGGAACTAAGTTTCAGAATAACCAATAAAACAAAGTTAGCCATGAAATTGGATTACTAACGTGAAGTCCTACCCAGACTGTTTAGGGGAACTACGTCAGCTAGCCATGTACAGTTCAGGATGTGTTTTTCTCAGTCAAACTGAACAAGATGACTATGTAGTTAGTGCCTAGAATATAGAACAATAAAGCAAACTATACTGTGGATTCCTATTTCCAAAAAAAATGTTCATTTTCTATTTCTATGCCTTAAGTACCTAAATAGCCCCTAAGTGGTTATTTTTTAAAAAACCATAAAATCTCCTTTTCCTCTACCAGTGTGTGTGCTTGTGTGTGTGCGTGTGTGTACGCTAAAGATAAAAGAGAAGAATTGAAACTAGCTATAAAATTACCAATGAAAAATTTACTACAATGCCTGGCATGCCATTCTTATAACTGTAAGATTATTTAATGTACTGAAGAGATGAGTTACTTCATGCCTACAATTTGTGTAGTTGGAGGTCAGTTCATTTTTTAAAAGACATACACTGCATGAAAAGGGTAATAGTACTTATAGATTTTAAACTGAATGACAAATGATAAAAGAAACTCATGCAAAAAGTAATGGCCCAAATTTATTCTGTCAAAGAATGTATCATTCTCGTGATACAGAACTGAGTCAAAGGAACTGAATATTTGTGTATCCCTGCCCCCTTGTGGTGGTATGTGTCTTTTAGGAAAACTAAGCAAATTTTTACCGGAGGAAAACAAACATTTCAGATTTGAAAACAGACAAGAAAAAAAATGAAAGTAGAAAGGAATATTTAATACATAATAGAATAAGTTTATTTCCATCAACATTGTATACTTAGTGTAACATCTGTGGTTAACTTTAAAGAACTACTATACAAGAATAGTGATAAATGCAAAATCTAAATCAGTCTGAGACAGACACAAATAGAAAAATTATGGTTAATTTTTATTTTAGGTTTTCAAAGCCCCATAATAGTAATTATATAGAGCTGTGTTTCACCCAGAGACTATATAGGATTAGATGATGTGTGTCATTTAGTCACAATGATGAATGCTTATTGAAGACCTACTTACTATATGCTAGGCACTGGATTAGATCTTGGGAAGAAAATAATAAACAATAGTAAACAGAGTTAGCCATTGTGGAGTTTATGCCTTGTGAAGAAAAATGACAAGCAACAAATAATCACACTAAAACATTACAATCTCTCAGTGATAGTTGAAGAGAATATGGTTCTATGAAAGCCAATAATAAAAGTGATAAATTTAGGGAATTTTCAGGCTTATGTGAATCCCCCATGCACATGTATTAAAATGTGATATTCTCCTGTTTAAAAGGGCAATAAATCTAGCATGGGAAGGGGGCTAAAAGGAGAAAGAGAGTGGGAGGCTGTGGGGGGAGGGAAGGGTATATGGAAACTCTGTACTTTTTCTTTGAACCGAAAACTGCTCTAAAAAAATAAAGTCTATTAAAGAAAAGAGGGAGAGGAAAAAAACATTTCATAGCAAAGGGCACTGAGGTAAGTAGGAAGAAGCATGCACAGGAAAGTACAAGCGAAGCCTCTGGGCTGGACGGTGGCACGGCACATTCCAGGGCCTGAAAAAGTCAGTACCCAGAAAAACAGATGGGTCTCCAGGGAACATGGAAAAGCATTCAGGAGCCAAAATTGCATCACCCTGGGGGCCACGTTATCAATTTAGGTCTTTAACAGTAATAAGAAGCTATTGAAAGATTTTGAATAGGAGGGTGACATAGTCTGACTTATAGTTTAGAAATATATTAAATATTTAAAAATAAATCTTTAAAAAGGCAATGAGGGTGACAAATTAATATACTACTTTTATTAAACTATCATACATGTAGTGAATGCTTACTAAGTTCCGGGTGGTTCTAAGCATTTAAGCCCCGTAAGGTAGGCAATAGACTATCATAGTAGTTTCAACTACTAAGAGATGATAGTAGCTTGGACTACAATGGTGGCAATAAAAAGGAGTGATGAGAATACATTTGAAAAACATATAGAACAAGGGATGCGTTGAATTAGGAGATTGACAGAGAGTGACATGGATGAGTCTTGGTTTCTGGCTTGTGCCACTGGGGAGAAAATGATGCCATATCCTAAAGTAGAGCACTACAAAGATTATATTTGGAGAGTTGGGGGGGGGGGAGGGAGGAGGCGAGAATTTACTTCCCTTTGGCCTTGGAAACTTTGAGTTTGAAGAGTTTCTGGGATATCCAAGTGCACATGTGGGGTATGTCCACAGAGACCTGGGTTGGGTCTAGAACCACAGACTGGTAAATTATCTCCTCATAGATTATCTTTGCCAGAGCAAAGATGAAATTGCCTGGAGATAGAACATAGGAACAAAGGAGTATAGAACTAAGCCTTGAAGAGAACAAGAATATATTGGCCAAGTAGCAGAGACTGAGCCTGAAAAAGGAAGGGAAAAGAACCTCTGACTAGAGAAGCTTAAGGTATCTTGGTTGTAAAAGAATAGAGATCACGTAAGAAGGATGCCAGAAGATCTCAAGAGAAAGAGAGACTTCAATTAACAGAAGAAAAGTTGTGAAAATTGGAAAAGGGGTTCAGAGAATAGGCAAATTTGCTGGTGGCAAACAAGTAGACAAAATTACTAACATTCAGTTCACCAAATGGCTGTCACTGACAACAAACCCATCAAATATGCTGATTTGACAAAACATAATCTTTTAAGTTTTAAGGAAAATATTCAATTTGATGACTGAATATGAAATAGTTCATATGAAGTAACATTTTAGTTTTCATATTTCAAGTCTCATTATATAATACCCAAAATTTATTTTAAAAACTCATACAACTTAGTATCAAAAAAAAAAAAATCCAATTAAAAAATGGGCAGAGGAGGCATTTCTCCAAAGAGGACATACAGATGATCAACAGAGACACGAGGATGAAAAGATGCTCAACTAGTCATCAGAGAAATGAAAATAAAATGTTATTTTTTTTAATTTAGCCAATCTTTTAGCATTTATCTGTTAACATTTGTAGTATTTTTAATCAATTTATTTTTACCATTCTTTAACATTTTTTAAAATTTGGTTCATTATGGTCATTTGTCTTCATTTTTTTTTGTATTTTCAAGAATCATTTTGCAAATTGCTACCAACTAAATTAAGATAATCGTAATTGTTCCTTGATAGAAGTCACATTTTCAGTTTCAGAGATATCTGGCATCTTTAACTAATTCTGATTCTTTTGGATGAATTTAAATTTTAATTCTAAATTTAACTTAAACATTTTAATTAAATTTTAATTTAATTTAAAATTCTGATTTATTTTAGTGTCTGTGAGTTTAAGTTTAAAGTTTAATCATAAATAAATTTTAATTTAATCTTAAACTTTAAATGTTAGCTGTATAAAAGGAAAGCTGGTATGCCATTTGAGGAAACAGTAAAGGAATTAGGAAAATGCTTAAAGTTTATGAAATAAAAAATGACTTTCCAAGATAACTGAAAATATTTCAGAGATAGACAAGTGGCCCCATTACATATAAAATGAGAGAAAAAAAGATGGAAATAGCTTTTCCTTGAAAAAAAATTTTTAATTAATACTTATTCTGCTTTGCTAATCTTTAGCATGTATGGATTTTTTTTTGTGTGTGGCCACGTTCTCAGGTGCTATATCAACCTTAAAAAGTTAATATCAAATATATGGTGATGGAAGGAGAATTGACTCTAGGTGGTGAACACACAATGGGATTTGTCACCCCAATAAACTTTAATTTAAAAAAAAGTTAATGTCTAGAAAATCATATTTCATCATTGGAACCAAATTTGAACATCCTAACAGCTTTAACTATTAAGCTATGTGGAATAATTGATAAATTTGGTGATCTGATCACTTGGCAAATGGCCTTTCAGGTGATCCTTTAACAAATGTATTTCAAATTAGGAATCTTCCAATTCACTGCAGCAAAGACAAGCTTCCTTTTCTCAATGTTGTCACAATCCAGGAGAGATTAATATTCAAGTAGTTATAAGTTTTCTAATAAATATTTAGAAAGGAGGTGTGTGCAAAGTTCTATGGTCGCACAGGAGGGAGGGTAGGTGAGCAGCCAACTTTGCCTCAGGGGAAAACTTCACAAGGTTCACAAGAGTAATGGGAGTATAGCTGATTATTGAAAGATTGTTCCAAGAATAAAAGGGAGAAAAAGATAAGTCCCTTTGGAAAGTATGAAAGGGTAAGCTGTTTTCGGAGAATGGCAATAAGAGGTTCAGCATTCAATGCTCAGGAGGCATGGATAATGGCAAGTGGTAGGAAATCACGGATGAAAAAAAGCCTATCATGTTGAATTATATTTCAGGAATAGAAGTATTTGTGAATTAACAAGGCTTAGAACTTCACTGGGGATAGTGGATGGATGAAGGAGCAGATCCAAGGATGATGGGCAATTTCCAACTTGGACAAGTGCAATGTGCAGACTAGATAAAAGATGTAGGAATGAGTGGCATAGATAGATAGATAGATAGATAGATAGATAGATAGATAGATAGATAGATAGATAGACAGATATAGATATAGATATAGATATAGATATAGATATAGATATAGATATAGATATAGATATAGATATAGATATAGATATAGATATAGATATAGATATAGATAGATATAGATATAGATATAGATATATGGTAATTGAAACAAGAGCAGCAAATTGTATTATCGGCAGAATATCAACGTTTAAGGAACAGTCAGAGAAAAAAAGAGCCCCTAAAGTTAGACTGAAGAGGAGTGGCTAGAAAAGTAGTGCAGAGTGGAAAGAACTCTATAGAAAGGGAGCATGTTTCAGGAAAGAGTAGTCACCAAAACTGAATATTTCAGAAAGGTTGAATGATATAAGAACTAGACAATTTCTTCTGGATGTGTTACTAGAAAATAGGAGGCAAATCATTAGAGTGGTGAGGACACAAGCCAGGTGCTTGAAAAGTGAGAGGTGAGGAGGCAGAAACAGCAAATGTAGATAATGAAGAAGGGAGCAGTTGCTTTGGGGAATGGCTTTTCTCTAGATTGTAGGGATATGAGCATATCTAAATGCAGGTAGAAAGTGAAAATAGAGTGATTGTAGAGATATGTATGGTGGTTCTACCACACTCACTATGTGAGCAAAACTGCTTAATATTTTGATGCCAATTCTTCCCTCCACAATATGAGGATATAAAATAGTGTCTACTTCATGAGCACTAAGGATATAATCCATGCAGAGCTTCACATATTGCCTGGCACATACTAATCACTTAATAAATACTGGCTAATATTAAAGAGCAGATGGAGTAGGATTGTAACAGGAGGAAAAGAGGGAAATGGGGATGTGGATCCATGAATATGTGTAGATTTGGCAACAGAAGTTAACAAACTTTCAGTCTCATCCCACTGTTCTCTCTGCCTGTTAGTGAGTAGAAAAAAATGGTAGTGAAATCAGAGGTTTAAGAAGTGAGAAAAAAAATGTATTCTTTGCATCTAAGGGAGGATGGAAGGAAGTAAAGAAACTACAATTTATCAGGTGCCTTCTATGAATAATGCATTAATTAAAGTAAATGTTTTGTTTATATTATCTCATTTAGTGGTTATTATTCCCATTTCCTAGATGAGCAAACTGAGGTTTCTATATTTACAGTATGCTGTGGTAACAATAGTATCAACCAATGTCCTCAAAACAGTGCACGAGGGTGATAAGGCTCTTTCCCTATAGTCATTTAAGAACTCGGGCTGAAAAAAAGCTTACCACTTTCAACAACATGCCTTACAAGTTTGGCACAGTTATCTCCAACCAAGTGAAAACTATGAAGGTGGGTGGGGAGTTTATTTGGTTATGTTATTGTTGTAGTTGCTGCTGCTGCTGCTGTTTTTTGTTTTGTTGTGGACCAGGAAGATGGTATTAGCCAGAATTCTGATCATACTGCATTGCCTAGAATTCAGCCACATGCCACAACCAACAGCTTCTGCCATTGTCCATTTATTTGTTTGAGAAAGCTTGAGAGAAGAGAAGAACATGAGTTTATTTTGAAAGCTGCATTTAAGGTTAGATTCTATGTGCAAATGGAATTTCACATGTTGAAGTATAGCTTAAAAGAGACTCTCAATGGAGTTTTGAGGAAAAACCTGAGATGTAAAGTAAAGACCATCAAGTTTTGAAATAAATAATATTGCCCAAAACATAGCCACAAATCTTAATATTTTCATAAATAAAATAGCAGTGAGAAAATCCTTACCTACAAATCAAAAAGTTAATAAAGATAAAATGGGAAAACAGGTCCCAAGTTACTAAACAAACACAATGAATTACTATTCCAGAAACTACAGTAAAGAACACAAGTAAAAATAGGTGATAATTTATAATACTGTGGTTCACTTTTCAACCTTTTTGTTCTATCAGTAAAAGCATGTGCTATACAATTAATAACTGTGTAGCAAAGGACACGGTAGGGGTCAACTGTATGTGGGCTACTTAGGAAGCAGATATAGTTATTGATGCTACCAGGCAACTAGCCGATAATCTATACTTAGTTTTTTCTATTGTCTTCATTTTCCTGATATATTTTATGCCATATCTCTGATAACTGTGCAAGCCCAAATTTAAAGCAAGCAAGAAGATAAACAAACAAACAAAAAAGCTCACAGTCTTAATGGGAATAATGCTCAACCTAGCAAAATCATATAATTCTTCCAGAACAAACTCCTTCATTACAGCAAGTGTAATAAAAAGAGCAATAGACTTGGATTCTTGTTCTAGTTCTGTAAATACATACTTGAGTACAGTGGTACCTCAGTTTTCTAATGTAATCCGTTC